>NC_052518.1:100933804-101207609 GCF_014356525.2 Nilaparvata lugens
ATTAATCGGTTGATAACTGATAACTATATTTTGTTCATACAAAATTAAAAGAAAATAATACAACTTTTTCAAAAATACCTTCTACTTCTTTTTTAAATACAATAAACCTCTAATATTATGAAACCAATCAAATAAATTGAAAGAAATATGAATTCAAGGGCTTACTCCTATCTCCTGGTGGAAATTCAAAATAAATAAACATCAGTGACCTCTACTCTTGTGCAGGTTTCCACGTTTTGAGCACCTCTAGTTCAGAAATTATAATTGATTTTTTGATTTACTAAATAGTACATGAAACATACTATGAATGGGAATTACTTGAGAACTGTGATGGCTCAAAACGTCAATTTCTGCTGAAAGTTACTTCTCATAGACCTCTACTCTTGTGCAGGTTCCCACGTTTTGAGCACCTCTGGTTTAGGAGTTATGATTGTTTTTTTGATTTTCCATATAGTACAGGAGACATACTATGAGTGGGAATTACTTGAGAACTGTGATGGCTCAAAACGTCAATTTCTGCTGAGAGTAGCTTCTCATAGACCTCTACTTTTGAGCAGGTTTCCACGTTTTGAGCACCTCTGGTTCAGGTGTTATGATTGATTTTTTGATTAACCATATAGTACATGGTACATACTATGAGTGGGAATTACTTGAGAACTGTGATGGCTCAAAACGTCAATTTCTGCTGAGAGTAGCTTCTCATAGACCTCTACTCTTGTGCAGGTTCCCACGTTTTGAGCACCTCTGGTTTAGGAGTTATGATTGTTTTTTTGATTTTCCATATAGTACAGGAGACATACTATGAGTGGGAATTACTTGAGAACTGTGATGGCTCAAAACGTCAATTTCTGCTGAGAGTAGCTTCTCATAGACCTCTACTTTTGTGCAGGTTTCCACGTTTTGAGCACCTCTGGTTCAGGTGTTTTAATTGATTTTTTAATTTACCATATAGTACATGAAACATACTATGAGTGGGGAATACTTGAGAACTGTGATGGCTCAAAACGTCAATTTCTGCTGAGAGTAGCTCCTCATAGACCTCTACACTTGTGCAGGTTTCCACGTTTTGAGCACCTCTAGTTCAGGAGTTATGATTGATTTTTTGATTTTCCATATAGTACAGGAGACATAATATGAATAGGATTTACTTGAGAACTGTGATGGCTCAAAACGTCAATTTCTGCTGAGAGTAGCTTCTCGTAAACCTCTACTTTTGTGCAGGTTTACACATTTTGAGCACCTCTGGTTTAGGAGTTATGATTGATTTTTTGATTAACCATATAGTACATGGTACATAATATGAGTGGGAATTACTTGAGAACTGTGATGGCTCAAAACGTCAATTTCTGCTGAATGTTACTTTCCATAGACCTCTACTCTTGTGCAGGTTTACACGTTTTGAGCACCTCTGGTTTAGGAGTTATAACGGATTTTCTGATTTACCATATAGTGCATGGTACATACTATGAGTGGGAATTATTTGAGAACTGTGATGGCTCAAAACGTCAATTTCTGCTGAGAGTAGCTTCTCATGGACCTCTATTCTTGTGCAGGTTTACACGTTTTGAGCACCTCTGGTTTAGGAGTTATGATTGATTTTTTGATTTTCCATATAGTGCATGGTACATACTATGAGTGGGAATTACTTGAGAACTGTGATGGCTCAAAACGTCAATTTCTGCTGAATGTTACTTCTCATAGACCTCTACTCTTGTGCAGGTTTCCACGTTTTGAGCACCTCTGGTTTAGGAGTTATGATTGATTTTTTGATTTACCATATAGTACATGGTACATACTATGAGTGGGAATTACTTGAGAACTGTGATGGCTCAAAACGTCAATTTCTGCCGAGAGTAGCTTCTCATAGACCTCTACTCTTTTGCAGGTTTACACGTTTTGAGCACCTCTGGTTTAGGAGTTATAATTGATTTTTTGATTTACCATATAGTGCATGGTACATAATATGAGTGGGAATTACTTGAGAACTGTGATGGCTCAAAACGTCAATTCTGCTGAGAGTAGCTTCTCATAGACCTTTACACTTGTGCAGGTTTCCACGTTTTGAGCAACTCTAGTTCAGGAGTTATAATTGTTTTTTTGATTTACCATATAGTACAGGAGACATACTATGAGTGGGAATTACTTGAGAACTGTGATGGCTAAAAACGTCAATTTCTGCTGAGAGTAGCTTCCCATAGACCTCTACTATTGTGCAGGTTTCCACGTTTTGAGCACCTCTGGTTCAGGAGTTTTAATTGATTTTTTGATTTACCATATAGTACATGGTACATACTATGAGTGGGAATTACTTGAGAACTGTGATGGCTCAAAACGTCAATTTCTGCTGAATGTAACTTCTCATAGACCTCTACTCTTGTGCAGGTTTCCACGTTTTGAGCACCTCTGGTTTAGGAGATATGATTGATTTTTTGATTAACCATGTAGTGCATGGTACATACTATGAGTGGGAATTATCTGAGAACTGTGATGGCTCAAAACGTCAATTTCTGCTAAGAGTAGCTTCTCATGGACCTCTACTCTTGTGCAGGTTTCCACGTTTTGAGCACCTCTAGTTCAGGAGTTATAATTGGTTTTTTGATTTACCATATAGTACATGGTACATACTATGAGTGGGAATTACTTGAGAACTGTGATGGCTCAAAACGTCATTTTCTGCCGAATGTTACTTTTCATAGACTTCTACTCTTGTGCAGGTTTCCACGTTTTGAGCACCTCTGGTTTAGGAGTTATAATTGATTTTTTGATTTACCATATAGTACATGATACATACTATGAGTGGGAATTACTTGAGAACTGTGATGGCTCAAAACGTCAATTTCTGCTGAAAGTAGCTTCTCATAGACCTCTACTCTTGTGCAGGTTTACACGTTTTGAGCACCTCTGGTTTAGGAGTTATAACGGATGTTCTGATTTACCATATAGTGCATGGTACATACTAAGAGTGGGAATTATTTGAGAACTGTGATGGCTCAAAACGTCAATTTCTGCTGAGAGTAGCTTCTCATGGACCTCTACTCTTGTGCAGGTTTCCACGTTTTGAGCACCTCTAGTTCAGGAGTTATGATTGATTTTTTGGTTTTCCATATAGTACAGGAGACATATATGAGTGGGAATTACTTGAGAACTGTGATGGCTCAAAACGTCAATTTCTGCTGAGAGTAGCTCCTCATAGACCTCTACTCTTGTGCAGGTTTCCACGTTTTGAGCACCTCTGGTTCAGGAGTTTCACTTGATTTTTTGATTTACCATATAGTACATGGTACATACTATGAGTGGGAATTACTTGAGAACTGTGATGGCTCAAAACGTCAATTTCTGCTGAATGTTACTTCCCATAGACCTCTACTCTTGTGCAGGTTTCCACGTTTTGAGCACCTCTGGTTTAGGAGTTATGATTGATTTTTTGATTTACCATATAGTACATGGTACATACTATGAGTGGGAATTACTTGAGAACTGTGATGGCTCAAAACGTCAATAACTGCCAAGAGTAGCTTCTCATAGACCTCTACTCTTTTGCAGGTTTACACGTTTTGAGCACCTCTGGTTTAGGAGTTTTAATTGATTTTTTGATTTACCATATAGTGCATGGTACATACTATGAGTGGGAATTACTTTTGAACTGTGATGGCTCAAAACGTCAATTTCTGCTGAGAGTAGCTTCTCATAGAGCTTTACACTTGTGCAGGTTTCCACGTTTTGAGCAACTCTAGTTCAGGAGTTATAATTGTTTTTTTGATTTACCATATAGTACATGGTACATACTATGAGTGGGAATTACTTGAGAACTGTGATGGCTCAAAACGTCAATTTCTGCTGAATGTTACTCCTCATAGACCTCTACTCTTGTGCAGGTTCCCACGTTTTGAGCACCTCTAGTTCAGGAATTATGATTGATTTTTTGATTTTCCATATAGTACAGGAGACATACTATGAATGGGATTTACTTGAGAACTGTGATGGCTCAAAACGTCAATTTCTGCTGAGAGTAGCTTCTCGTGAACCTCTACTTTTGTGCAGGTTTACACGTTTTGAGCACCTCTGGTTTAGGAGTTATGATTGATTTTTTGATTTTCCATATAGTACAGGATACATACTATGAGTGGGAATTACTTGAGAACTGTGATGGCTCAAAACGTCAATTTCTGCTGAGAGTAGCTTCTCATAGACCTCTACTCTTGAGCAGGTTTCCACGTTTTGAGCACCTCTAGTTCAGGAGTTATAATTGATTTTTTGATTTACCATATAGTACATGGTACATACTATGAGTGGGAATTACTTGAGAACTGTGATGGCTCAAAACGTCAATTTCTGCTGAATGTTTCTTCTCATAGACCTCTACTCTTGTGCAGGTTTCCACGTTTTGAGCACCTCTGGTTAGGAGTTATGATTGATTTTTTGATTTACCATATAGTACATGGTACATACTATGAGTGGGAATTACTTGAGAACTGTGATGGCTCAAAACGTCAATTTCTGCTGAGAGTAGCTTCTCATAGACCTCTACTCTTTTGCAGGTTTACACGTTTTGAGCACCTCTGGTTTAGGAGTTATAATTGATTTTTTGATTTACCATATAGTGCATGGTACATAATATGAGTGGGAATTACTTGAGAACTGTGATGGCTCAAAACGTCAATTTCTGCTGAGAGTAGCTTCTCATAGACCTTTACACTTGTGCAGGTTTCCACGTTTTGAGCAACTCTAGTTCAGGAGTTATAATTGATTTTTTGATTTACCATATAGTGCATGGTACATACTATGAGTGGGAATTACTTGAGAACTGTGATGGCTCAAAACGTCAATTTCTGCTGAGAGTAGCTTCTCATAGACCTCTACTCTTGTGCAGGTTCCCACGTTTTGAGCACCTCTAGTTCAGGAGTTATGATTGATTTTTTGATTTTCCATATAGTACAGGAGACATAATATGAATGGGATTTACTTGAGAACTGTGATGGCTCAAAACGTCAATTCTGCTGAGAGTAGCTTCTCATAGACCTCTACTCTTGTGCAGGTTCCACGTTTTGAGCACCTCTAGTTCAGGAGTTATGATTGATTTTTTGATTTACCATATAGTACATGGTACATACTATGAGTGGGAATTACTTGAGAACTGTGATGGCTCAAAACGTCAATTTCTGCTGAATGTTACTTCTCATAGACCTCTACTCTTGTGCAGGTTTCCACGTTTTGAGCACCTCTGGTTCAGGAGTTATAATTGATTTTTTGATTTACCATATAGTACATGGTACATACTATGAGTGGAATTACTTGAGAACTGTGATGGCTCAAAACGTCAATTTCTGCTGAGAGTAGCTTCCCATAGACCTCTACTCTTGTGCAGGTTTACACGTTTTGAGCACCTCTGGTTAAGGAGTTATAATTGATTTTTTGATTTACCATATAGTGCATGGTACATACTATGAGTGGGAATTATCTGAGAACTGTGATGGCTCAAAACGTCAATTTCTGCTGAGAGTAGCTTCCCATAGACCTCTACTCTTGTGCAGGTTTCCACGTTTTGAGCACCTCTAGTTCAGGAGTTATAATTGGTTTTTTGATTTACCATATAGTACATGGTACATACTATGAGTGGGAATTACTTGAGAACTGTGATGGCTCAAAACGTCAATTTCTGCTGAATGTTACTTCTCATAGACCTCTACTCTTGTGCAGGTTTCCACGTTTTGAGCACCTCTGGTTTAGGAGTTATGATTGATTTTTTGATTTACCATATAGTACATGGTACATACTATGAGTGGGAATTACTTGAGAACTGTGATGGCTCAAAACGTCAATTTCTGCTGAGAGTAGCTTCTCATGGACCTCTACTCTTGTGCAGGTTTCCACGTTTTGAGCACCTCTGGTTATGAGTTTTAATTGATTTTTTGATTTACCATATAGTGCATGGTACATACTATGAGTGGGAATTATTTGAGAACTGTGATGGCTCAAAACGTCAATTTCTGCTGAGAGTAGCTTCTCATTGACCTCTACTCTTGTGCAGGTTTACACGTTTTGAGCACCTCTGGTTTATGAGTTATAATTGATTTTTTGATTTACCATATAGTACATGGTACATACTATGAGTGGGAATTACTTGAGAACTGTGATGGCTCAAAACGTCAATTTCTGCTGAGAGTAGCTTCTCATAGACCTTTACACTTGTGCAGGTTTCCACGTTTTGAGCAACTCCAGTTCAGGAGTTATAATTGATTTTTTGATTTACTATATAGTTAGCATTAAGTTAGCTCTCCAATTTTCGAGACGTCATATCTCAAAAACTCTGGGTGCTCAAAACGAAATAAAAGTTGCTCAAATCAGCTCAAAACGAGCTCAAAACGATGGTGTGTTTACTTTTTCGATTTCAAAAAGTGGAGAGCTGGCATTAAGTTGGCTCTCCAATTTTTGAGTCGTCATATCTCGAAAACGGTGGGTGCTCAAAACAAAATAAAAGTTGCTCAAATCAGCTCAAAACGAGCTCAAAACGATGGCGTGTTTACTTTTTCGATTTTAAAAAGTGGAGAGCTGGCATTAAGTTGGCTCTCCAATTTTTGAGATGTCATATCTCGAAAACGGTGGGTGCTCAAAACGAAATAAAAGTTGCTCAAATCAGCTCAAAACGAGCTCAAAACGATGGCGTGTTCACTTCTTTGATTCCGAAAAGTGGAGAGCTGGCATTAAGTTGGCTCTCCACTTTTTGAGACGTCATATCTCAAAAACGGTGGGTGCTCAAAACGAAATAAAAGTTGCTCAAATCAGCTCAAAACGAGCTCAAAACGATGGCATGTTTGTTTTTTCGATTTCGAAAAGTGGAGAGCTGCTCTCCAATTTTTGAAACGTCATATCTCGAAAACGGTGGGTGCTCAAAACGAAATAAAAGTTGCTCAAATCAGCTCAAAACGAGCTCAAAATGATGGCGTGTTTAGTTTTTCGATTTCGAAAAGTGGAGAGCTGGCATTAAGTTGGCTCTCCAATTTTTGAGACGTCATATCTCAAAAACGGTGGGTGCTCAAAACGAAATAAAAGTTGCTCAAATCAGCTCAAAACGAGCTCAAAACGATGGCGTTGAGAGATTTCAAAAATATTTTAGTGGAGAGCCAACTTAATGTTGGTGCATTAAGAACTTGTTCTTCTAACTCAACAGTCTTAGTAGATCGGGGTCTGCCTGCATAAATGTGCTCTTTGAATATCAAAGAATCTGTCTCAGACAGACGTTGATGAATAGTGGCAAAAAACCTTGACTTGGACATACTCGGTTAGGAAAGTTCTCTTGATACAAACGTCTTGCTTCAGTACTATTATAGTAGTGTCCCATTCCATACATTAAATGCATGTCAGCTAATTCGGAGTATGAATAATGTCTAAGATTACCTGCCATTTTTTAAAAAGTTAACACTTAACACAAAAGCAAAGTGGAATGATTACAAATAACTGGTTAATAGATTAAACAAAAAACACAGCGCGGTTACAGTAGGCCTAACTTACAGTTTGTTTTTTTTTGTTCAACAGTGAGCTAAAATATTTCTGAAAATAATTTTTAGTTGATAATTTCTTTTAAATATCTTCTTATTTAAAACATAATAAATCAGCTGTTATTAAAATCCATGTTTTATTTGCAATCAGCTACAACCTATGAGTTATTAGTTCTCTCCTCATAAAACAGCAAATTTTTGTGGTGTAATGTACTACATAAGAATACATTTTATTCAACTTTTATTTGAATTTAGTTCACACAGCTTACATAATTCTTTCCAGAATTAAATTCTCTACAATTTTCATTGCAAAAAATTATTTGTTTACTGATCATTAAAGAAAGTTATTGGGCATCAAACGTAGAAGTCTGTGTTTTTCTACTTAGATTTTTTGCATATTTCAACTTTTTTCTCAAAAACTACTCACTAGACTAGTTTTATTCAATTTTTCAGATATTTTTCCATATATTTCCAGCATAAGTTTTTCAAAAACTAGTCCCCAAACAATTCAGCATCAGTGTATTTCACCAGAGGAACTGAATTCCGGGCGAAATCTTTCACCCTGTATAGCTCGCTAATGAAGCGTTTATGGATATATGTTTATATGAACTTTTTTTCTTATTTTTACCTCTACTATCACGTATTAAAATATTTTACCATAATTATGAATCACCCTGTATAGTGATATCAAGAGTATGGAGAAATTCCTTTTCTTTTCTTATTGTCCTTAAAATACAAAATTTCAAAAAACCTTGTGTATATATCGACGCGCAGTTGAAAAAGGAATATTCCTGCCAAATCTCATCGAATTCTATCAACGCGTTTGACCGTAATTGTGTTACATACATTCATACAGACAAAAGAAAATCCGAGTTAATAGATAGACCTCACTACGTTCGTTCAATATTATTACACACACACACACACACACAACCACCAGTGAGGAACTAATGTGGGCATCATTTCCCACACACACACACACACACAAGTGAGGAGTTTATGAGGACATCATCCAACTGAAATAAATAATTAATTAATCGTTTTTCATAAGTGTTTGGAAATTTTGTTTTGATTTCTGTGAAGATGAAGCTTGAGGGTTGGAAATTTATTAAGGGTTTCATTGTGGTTAAAACATTCAACCGCATCATGCTAAACAAGGTCCACAAGGATTCATTCATCCCAAAACTATTTACTACTATAATACGAATGAAAAAAAAACTCATTCGAAAGGTAACCATGTACATGACTCACATGCATAAGAACTTCTGCTTATATTTGAACTTGTAAAATGTCAATCTATTTTATTCCTTTCTTGTGATTGCTAATTGAGTGCAGAACAAAATTCTAGTTGCAATCAATGTAATAATTGTTTCAAGATTTTCATTCCTATTTTGATTTTTAAACATTCCTTAGTCCTTAGGGTTTTTAAACAAATTAATTCGAAAAGCAATTGTTTATAGGCTACATTGTTTTATACATGTTGAAAAAATCTTCAGTTCTAACCCAAATAGAAGCTTTACACAGATGCACAGACCATACTTTTTCTTGGTTCAGATATAACAAATACATTATCAAACAGCGTCAAATTATGGTTTTCCAATCTATCTATATTTATCTATAGTAATATGTCTGTCGATAGAATCCCGATTCAGTTCCAATGTAATTTTGAATTTGTATACCAAAACGTTAGTCTGAACATTTGGAGCTTAGATTTGTATTTTTCACTTTGAAAAAGATAATATCTTCAATTACCAGAATCAAAAGTTTATGAATTCGTAACCATCTCTATTTTTTTTCAAATGACTGACCGCAAAACTCCTCTGTCACACAATCCACCCATATTCAATGACACTTGCCAATCAATTCTCATGTACTAACTCAAATATAAAAAATTGAGAAAAAGGTAGTCGTTCCACAAAAACCACTCCTATTTCATTGCCAACAATCTATTTGAACTGTACATTTTTCCAATTTGATTTTCTACATCAATAATATAAATAGCAGCTCAAGTAACTATAACATAGTTTCACTGGCCGAAATACAGGCATATACAAGAAGTTGATTAGACATCAATAGACATCAATAATTGAATATTTCAACACAGATTGTAATATTCTTATTTGAAACTATCAATTTACACATAGATTGATTCACAAATATTTTCACTAGTTAGCATCACTAAAACAATGTTCAATCACTACTTCGTCGATGTACAACAAGCAATTCACTACCAAACAGAATGACAAATATTTCCAAGTAGCTATAAACATCGATAAACATCGAACATATAAACATCGATTACAAGGAGGCAAATGTATTATTGTCGATTCCTGACTCTGAATGGATAAGTCAAAAGCAAAGAGCGAGAGCGATGATCGGACGCACTCTTCTAACCAAATAACTTGCAAGGAGTGAGCAATAAATGATAAGGCATCAAATGATATTATTTCAATTTAATACAGTTTCAAACGGATTAAGTACATAAAGTGAGAATCAAGTCTCTTCAAAAACATGCAACAATTTGATGAAGGAGCAACTGTGATATCCATCAGAAGGGTAACTGTGAAAATATGAAATCATATCATTTTAACAGAGGGTAATAAACCCTGGATCTGATAAGAGCTGGGGAAACCCACTATTGTTGAAAGCGATCGAATACTGTAAGTAAATACTTTACTTAAATACTGAAATTCATTGTAAAAAAAAGTTGATAAAGTATGGGATAAGAAATGAAACTTCTTATAAAACACTGGATGTGTCTTTTATGCCATAAGAGATGAAATTTCTTATAAAACACATAAATATATCCTGTATGGATATATTATCCTAAATATATACTGATAAATTATGAATAAATAACGAGCACTGATATAGGTTATCTTGACACCAGCCACATTAATACTGTTTGGAAATATATGTGCAATCTAACCTTCTCAATATAATAAAATGCTCAGCATTCTTAACTCCCGGATATTCAAGTTTCCTCATAGAAAACTGATTCAATACATGTTAGAATAAAAGCTACAAATATCAAAGACGGTTTAAAATATTAGAGGACGACATGATACCGTTGTCTTCAACTTTTGACTGGACTTGCCATTATTTTGGCATGATAACGATAATTACCAAATTATTATTTAAAAAATGAATAAATGAAGTGTATATTCTTTGTATTGACATGTTTGCTGTATCTAGTTGTTCGAACTCACTGCTGGCCCACAAGTTGTTCTATGCTGGTAGTGTCATTTTGTAATTGAGAATTTATTTTATCAATCTGTATTATTTTATGGCAAAATAAATGAATTTGAATAAATTATTCAAATAACAGAACGATGATACCAAAAGACATGCTGATGGGTTGGTGCAGGAATCCCTCCACACACACAATAATTACTCTCACTCACTTATATTTTTTCTTTCGCCCTTTTGCTCCAACGATCAATTTATGTTTTATGAGATTCTAAATGGACAAAACACTCATTCAAAAACAATACAATCGCTCCAATATAATAACAGTAGATGTGAAAGGGTGGGGTGGTCAATCTACATTTTGAAACTATGTAATGAACAATAATTTTATTACGTATTCTAAGGCTAGTAGGGACATTACAAAGTGTCTAAAATTGTAATGGTTGGAGAAATTTGAAAAGATCTCATGGGCGGATGCTCATAAACAATAAAATGACCACCAAATCATAATAATACTGAAAATATTTGCAATCACAACAAGCATAAATCATACATGCGATGGAATACCATTTAACAAATAAATAAGAAGTCTGTAAAGAATAAAATGACAGTGCAGTCAATGTGAAGACCGGCATGTTTAATGATTAACAAACATTAAGATTGGAATTGCATAGTCAGAAAGATAAAATCAATTAAAACTGATAATAGATACATTAATTAAAATTTATGTTTAATTAATTAAAATGGATGAATCATAACACTGTTCAAATGTTGAAATAATTATTAAAAACAGACGATGATTACTCAATACTCATATGAAATTAATGATTTCCACTTGTACAAAAGTGGAAATTTTGAAAGGATGAAGGAATTAAACAATGGTCTGCATGAATATCGCATGGAATACCATTTAACAAATAAATAAGAAGTCTGTAAAGAATAAAATGACAGTGCAGTCAATGTGAAGACCAAAATTTTTAATGATTAACAAACATCAAAATTGGAATTGCAAAGTCAGAAAGATAAAATCAATTAAAACTGATAATAGATACATTAATTAAAATTTATGTTTAATTAATTAAAATGGATGAATCATAACACTGTACAAATTATAAAATAATGATTAGAGTAAAACAGACGATGATTACTCAATACTCATACGAAATTAATGATTTCCACTTGTACAAAAGTGGAAATTTTGAAAGGATGGAGGAATTATACAATGGCCTGCATGAATGGTAGCACAATAATCACGTCTAAATGGCTTCCAGAAGTATAACATGTTTTATACACATGTTTATTTTCATAAAATAGTTACAATGTTGATACCTATTCATAAATCTCAAATTCATAGTATCCTGAGATTATTCAATTAATTCTAGAATCGAAATATCTATAATAGCACAAGTCTTTGATCATACAACATAGATATTTTTCGCTATTATATCAGTAATAATAATACATACATGTTTTAGTAATACATTACCTTCCGTTTCCGTTTATCACAAGACTTTATCGACGCAACTTTTCATTTTGAATCCTCAACGTTAAAACTCGATTCGAACTTCTAGTGTTTCAGAACATATTCGGTACGGAAAACAATAAAAGCAATCGATCGAATAAAACTTAATATTCTGTTACGTAAAATCGAATCATAAAAAAGTTTCAAAAAACTTAAAATGAATATGTTTTGTACAATTAATTTAAAATCAATTTGAATCGTCTTAAAACTAAATCCAACTAGAATAAGTTCGACCCCTTGCAGTTAGAATTTGGTGCGATGATAACTTCTCGAACAAGTACTAAATTGTTAGACAACGAGGTCGATTTAGACTGGAGTGTAGGTGCCGTTCGGCTTGTAAAAGATCTTTCCAGAACGCAGGCGTCTGAGCAATTCCTTCATTAGGAGCTTCTTCTCTTTCTTGATCTTCTTGAGAACGCCTTTGTTCTCCTGAGCACGACGGGACAGGTACGGCAACACTTCGTTCACCGGCCCGTATGGGATGTACTTGTATGCTGAATACCCTGCTTGACCTACAAGCATAAATTGCACCATGTTAATTCAAAATCTAATATCAATAACTTAACAAAAAAATCTGGTGTGGTACACTCACACAACTTTCCTTGCCCATTGATCTATAAGCCTCATTCTTAAACGAGGATAATCTAGGGGAATAACATTATGCCGATTGGCGGCTAAATAATTTTATTAAAACTACGATTATACTATTGTTATTGTTTTCAGAGTACATTTTCCTTTGTTTGAATTATGAAATTTGAGGATTTTTTAAAAGTTGTCAAAACAGCTGTTCTACAAATAAAATTGAATTATGAAATTTGAGGATTTTTTTTTCCTTTGTTTAAATTATGAAATTTGAGGATTTTTTAAAAGTTGTCAAAACAGCTGTTCTACAAATAAAATTGAATTATGAAATTTGAGGATTTTTTCAAAGTTGTCAAAACAGCTGTTCTACAAATAAAATATCAAAATATATACACGTCATAATGACGTGTGTTCTTTTGAATAAACTGCTCTACCCACCTACCTCAAGCACGAGAAGGAGGTTACAAAGTAAATTTCTCAAGGATGGGGTGGACCCCCTGTTAGTTTCTAAGGGAGGAGTCTCATGCTAGTTAATAGAGCTGATATATAACTATGCAGGGTATGAATTTGAAAAAATCGGTCCAGTCATTTTTGAGAAAATAGTGATTATCCGCCATTTTTCTCAAGAATATTACGGAGCTCCTGCAATTTTCCCAGAAATGAGACTCATGTCAGTTGATAGGGCTTATAAATAGCTATCCATGGTATAAATTTGAAGAGAATCGTTAGAGCCGTTTTCGAGAAAACCGTGTAAAACATGGTTTTTTAGTCATTATCCACCATTTTTTCCGCCATTTTGAATTGAATTTTATTGAATTTCTTATTGTCGGATCCTCATGGTATAAGAACCTTAAGTTAAAAATTTCAAGTCAATCGGTTGATTAGGAATGGAGTTATCGTGTTCACAGACACACACACACACACACACACACACACACAGACCTACATCCAAAAAATCATGTTTTTGGACTCAGGGGACCTTGAAACGTATAAAAAACATGAAATTAGGGTACCTTAAATTTTTTTGGAAAGCAATACTTTCCTTACCTATGGTAATAGGGCAAGGAATGTAATTATTCACAAAATAGCCGGCCGGTCTAGTAGTAAAGAGGATTTACTTGTATACCGAATACCTCTCGCCCCAAGAGATAAAATTTTCAATTTCAATTTCAATTTATTCACAACACACAAAAATACAATGAGAGAAAGCAATATACAAGGTGCGCCAGAGAAACTTACTTATTTGAAAGGTCAATAAAAACAAAAGTACTTTAGATATTGTTTCAATCTTTTTTTATATGAGAATACCTGTACAATATCCCAATTTTTTTCCAATGACATCAGACCAAATGGCGATCCCCATTGTGCATACACTGATAAAGTCGATTTTTTAAATTTTGTTGCAGTATATCAATTGGTATGTTGGCAACGGCGTCGCAAATGTTGTTCTTGAGGTGTGCTATGGTCCGTGGTCGATCGACATAAACCAGCGATTTCAGAAAATCGCATCGAGGAAACGCATGTGGAAATGAGCCTTGTCAAATGAGCGCGTCTTCAGATTGGTTGTCAATCAGCATACCACATGCATTTTGACGGGCAACAAGGTCGCGATCAGTCAATTCTTGAACAACAGCCAATTTATAGGGATGAAGTTGACGGTCTTCATGGAAAATTCGTCGAACAGTGGAGTCAGAAATTGCAATAGCAGCTGCGTGTTTGCGAGCAGAACGCCGGGGAGAACGCACAACTTACTGCCTCACTCTTTCGATATTTTATGGAGTTCTGATGGTTCGATGAAGTCCATTTCTGGGTTCAGCGACACTTCCATACTCCTGAAATGAGTTTACCCACGACAGAATCGAATTATGGCCAGGAACGAGTCTGTGGGGAGGAATTTCAAATCGAGCGCGGAAGGTGATCGACCATAAGAAAAGAAGCTCTCAACTGCGAAGGCCCGCTGCTCTCTAGATCGGAGCATTATGGCTATTTACTTGAGGAAGGATAAATTTGAGAACTTCCCCCTCAATATGCGCCCTATCCTGCCCCTCTACACGACCAATTCAATGCCGGCCGGGTCGGTCTAGTTCTATCTAAATTTGGGAAAGGAACAGTTTTGGGCTTCAAGCCTGTTGTTCCTTCCCCAATCATTCATAGTTGAGAATTATATTGTATCTATCAATGTAGAAATAAATAAAAACAGACAATTTCCAAGTTATTTTAAAAAATGTATCTTAAATCAACCAATAATTATCTAGAAGATATCCTGATAAACCAATGAGTCTATTGTGGATATCCTGTGTTGAATATACAGACTGATTAGGCTATAAACGAGCCTTGTACTGTATATAGCTTGCCTCACCTGAATACCTAGATATTTTATTTTTTCCTTAATTTAAAGTATTTGAATTTCCAACTGCAATAAAAAACTTACCCAGAGGGAACGTGATGTAATCACACATTCCAAGAAGCTGACCGAAACAAATGACTTTGTCTTCTGGAGAAACACCAATTTCTTTCATCCTGCAAGATACAAAAATTATTGTTGAATGATGAAAATCATTATAAATTGAGCAATATATGCTGCTAACAATAGTTCGCAGCTTCAATAGTTAGCGGCATAACTTTAGTTTACATATATTTTAGCTCCTGATTATTAAAAACATAGGAATCCTATGCGTGGATTAGGTATTTTTTTAATTGCACAATGAAATTCATCATTTTTCACTCCAACAATCATAAACAAGGAGATTTGAGTCAAGACTCAAGAACTACAAAAATAAAATATAAAAGTTATAACCTATACCCTAACCTTCTGATTAATACAACAACCCTTGATTATGAGTTATTGGTCAAATCTCAAGAAATTGATGAAGAACTTGAGAAATTAACGCCAGAGAATTTCTCTTTCATTGGAACGAGTACCCATTCCTGGATCACCACTTACTGTATTCTGTGATGTATCTACAGGGAAACCTTGGCCGTTTATTCACACAAACCACTCTCGGTCTCAGACAACACCGAATCGCGCATGCGTTAGTAACGGTTTTTTCCTATTCTATTCAGTCAGATCTTTGAATGTAACGATCTTTGTGATGATGGTTACCAAGCACAGTAACTGAAGCCGTCATTCCATTTTGATGAGGATATTATTATCCAATGATGATTTATTATTAAATTCGATTTAATAATCAATATATTATCATTATTTCATTCAATAAAAGAAAGAGTACTTTCAATAATCTAATTAATAAAATATAACGGTTGTTATTTAACTAATGTTAAAAAACACTATGACTAAGTCAGCATTTTGCATTTCAAAGCAAAATCCTAACCTCCTTACCTATATTTTCACCTTTGAAATATCAAAAACCATAATTCTACCTGTTTTCTAGCCCTTTCTAGCATATTACCTAGCCTTATGAAACATTATTAAATATAACTTGAAATAACCTAACCCCCAACCCTTTCACATTCGATACTTTGGATTTCAAAGCAAAATCCTAACCCCCTAACCTAACCTTTCACCTTTGAAACAACAAAAACATAACTCTACCTGGACCCTAGCCCCTTCTAGCATATTGCAATTTCAAAGCAAAAACCTAACCTATCCTTATGAAACATTATTAAATATAATCTGAATAAAACCTAACCCTTAACACTATTTTGTCAATTAGTTGAATTTCTACATTGCTGATTGTGGCAACCTTGCAATGCGTGGAAGAGATAGCGCCATCTGCTTTGTTGAATAATACACAAGGATAGCAACACCATTGCAATGGCACCGCCATTATAACGTGGACCTCACTATGAATACTCAAAGAATACTTTTGAATAACTATGTGATAACTGTGACCGTTGCTGGCCGTTACTCTGTATCTGAGACAAAGAGAAGCTGCTTTATTCACAAGCTTTTAGACGACAAGTCTTTGACAGCCTTCAGAAACCTGAGTCATCCCGGCCCCAATGCTTCACAATTTCAAAATTTCGGATGGCCTCATCTGATATTTGCCACCTGTCATTAACAACCTGTGTTTTGGTTTGTTTATTAATTTTATCAGTTTATTTAATATTTCAGCTCAATTTTGCCATCTCTAAATTAAAACATCTAATCATTCATTCAGTTTTATTTAACCTATTTTATCATAGGAAATCCACAAACCAAATTTCCTATATACATATGACTCACTCTATATAATAAGGGTACTAGAGTCTATAATTAATTATAACTTTCCATAATTTTCTTACATTACAACTATTATTACATTTGACTTTTTTAAAAATGTAAATAATGTTGTATACAATCATTTCAATTTAAAATTATACTATTGCTGAGAACATTGTGATAATTCATGTATATTCAT
Organism: Nilaparvata lugens; assembly: GCF_014356525.2. Classification (NCBI taxonomy): domain Eukaryota; kingdom Metazoa; phylum Arthropoda; class Insecta; order Hemiptera; family Delphacidae; genus Nilaparvata; species Nilaparvata lugens. Next base: position 100,950,955 of record NC_052518.1, read on the forward strand.
ATATTTGTGCATTGTTGTACAACTGTTTATTTGTATTGAAACTTTTTCCAGATAGAATGTGATTTGATTTGATTTGAAATAACTTACTTCTCAATGGCGAATCGCACAGTATCCTCATTGTGTGAAGCGATCATGATGCCAATTTTGTTGGGCTCTCCCTTGTCCTTCAGATCTTTTATTCGCCGTAAGCACTCGGTGAAGGTCCTGTGGTACATATCAGACGTAGCTTCATAGGTGGGGTTTGTTGGGTCCGGATACCCAAGAGCAGCGGCACGGGCTCTTTCCTAAAAAACAAATGAATACTTTATTATAATATTATTCAATTATAATGAGAAAATAATTCAATGATGATTTTATTATCATTATTATTTCAATTATGTCCACAAAGATGTAGCAAAATATCACGAATATATTGGGAGTAAAACACAAACATGCTCCAACATTTTTACTTTCCGTGTCCTATTACCGTAGGTAAGGAAAGTATTGCTTTCCAAAAAAATTTAAGGTACCCTAATGTCATGTTTTCTATACGTTTCAAGGTCCCCTGAGTCCAAAAACATGATTTTTGGGTGTTAGCCTGTGTGTGGGTGTGTGTGTGTCTGTGAACATGATAACTCCATTCCTAATTAACCGATTGACTTGAAATTTTAAACTTAAGGGCCTTATACCATGAGGATCCGACAATAAGAAATTCAATCAAATTCAATTCAATATAGCGGATAATGGCTGAAAAACCACGTTTTTCACGGTTTTCTCAAAAACGGCACCAACGATTTTCTTCAAATTTATACCCTAGATAGCTATTTATAAGCCCTATCAACTGACATGAACCTCATTTCTGGGAAAATTGCAGGAGCTCCGTAATATTCCTGAGAAGAATGAATTTTGTTAAATTTCTATCACGAGTTTCTCAAAAATGACTTGACCGATTTTTTTCAAATTCATACCCTGTATAGTTATTTATCAGCTCTATTAACTGGCATGAGTCTCATTTCTGGGAAAATTGCAGGAGCTCCGTAATATTCTTGAGAAAAATGGCGGATAATCACTTAAAAACCATGGTCTTCACGATTTTCTCAAAAATGACAGGACCGATTTTTTCAAATTCATACCCTGCATAGTTATATATCAGCTCTATTAACTAGCATGAGTCTCCTCCCTGAGAAACTAACAGGGGGTCCACCCCATTCCTGAGAAATTTACTCTGTAACCTCCTTCTCGTGCGTGAGGTAGGTAGAGCAGTTTATTCAAAAGAACACATGTCGATATTTTATTTGTAGAACAGCTGTTTTGACAACTTTTAAAAAATCCTCAAATTTCATAATTCAAACAAAGGAAAATGTACTCTGAACACAATAACAATAGTATAATCATAGTTTTAATTATTTAGCCGCCAATCGGCATAATGTTATTCCCCGAAATTATCCTCTTTTAAGAATAAGGCTTATAGATCAATGAGCAAGGAAAGTTGTCTGAGTGTACCAAACCAGATTTTTCTATTTCTCTCTCTCTCCAATGGCGCTACAGCCCAAATCGGGCTTTGGCCTCGATTTAACTTTGCCTCCAGCCATCTCTATCCATTGCTGCACCTTTCCATCTCCTCACACGTAGCATTTCCCTAGCGTCCTTTGCCACTCTATCCTCCCATCGCTCTCTTGGTCTTCCAACAGGTCTCCTTCCTCCAGGCTGTCCCTCGAATACCTTCCTTGGCATCCGTTGCAAATGTCCTTTCCATCAGAGCCGCATCAATCTTATGTGGGCCAATAGTGGGGGTTCTCTATAGAGTGTTGCTACCTCTGCGTTAGTACGGATACGCCACTGTCCTGCCTCACATACAGGTCCATATATTCTTCGCAGCATCTTTCTCTCAAAAACATTCAACAGGTCTGTTGTTCTGGCTGTGATTGTCCATGTCTCACTTCCGTAGCACACCACTTTCATAAATAATAGAAACACTTCATATACTCGTAGAAACATTTTTCTATATTTCTCATAAATTACAAAAAATCAATTAGATTAGGTCCACGTTATAATGGCAAAGGAGAAAAACGTTACCGATCCTCTGTCTTGTCAATGTCTTCTTTAGACAGTAGCTGATACAGATTTTTGATGTAATTAACGGTTCATTCTCGTTCAAAATTAATTAGATTTCACTAAACAAGAAATCATATTTTTCATAATTAAGATGAAATATTTTGTTAATTAATTATTAATTATACATTGTTAAAAGACGATCTGGCAACAGAACAAAGCGAGAATGAGATGCTGTTGAATGATAAACAAGGATAGAAATACCATTGCTAATCAAACACTGCCATTATAACGAGGACCTCACTAAATATACACTATAATGAAGAAATTATATCTTTCATCTTTGACTCATCATCTCTTCACTCCATTCATGAAATCATCATGAATGAAAGCATTTGTATTGTTATTCATCCCCTCATCATCATCTAAGCTTGAAATACTTGTAGAATGTTGCCTTTGTAAATAAATACATTATTTTACAAAATGAAACATTAGGAGAAATGAGGTTCGGAACTCACATAAAAGATAGGGTGTCAGCAGCTAAGTGTGGAGTGAATACAGTTTGGAGCAGTATAATTACTAACAACACAATTCCAGTCAAAGCTAAATGGGAGGTATTCAATGCAGCAATTAGAGCGATTGTGAGTTATAGTGGACAGGTCTGGGGTTACAAGATGTTTGAAGAGCTAAAAATTTTTCAAAGATTTTTTATCAAAAAGTTATTTTCCCTACCTAGATGTACACCCAACTACATTTTGTATTTAGAAACAGGGAAAAATCTTCTGTTTTTTCATAGTTTTAGATTGCACTATAAATACATTCTTAAAGTATTGAAGTTGCCAATATCTCGTTTGCCTCGTTTTTTAGCCGATGTCATGATAGAAAAAAATATGGGTTGGTTCAAGGAATGGAAGAATTTAGGCAACAAATATCAATGCGAAGTAGGCGTGAGCCGAACAAGTATTGTCAATCAGGAAGCACAACAAGAACTACTTATGGACTGCATGATGAAGGAATTTAGTGAAAAGTGTAGCGAGAGGGCAAGAAGGGCAAGGTATCATGACATCTATGCAAAATTAAAACAAGTTTAGGTGGCAGGGACTATATAAATGCGAAGTTTAATAGAGCAGAAACAGCCATGATACTGAAGTCAAGAGCAGCTTTGTGGCCTCTCAATTATAGAATAGATAGAGACGGAGACCAAGCACTTTGTTCAATGTGTAATGACAGATTGAAGGAGGACACATATCATTTCTTAGGAAGATGTTCTATTTTATCAGAAATTAGATGGGAGGTTTGGGGTAAACGTGAATTGACTGAGCAGCAAGTAATAGAGCAGTTGAATGGTGAGAGCTGGGAGAAATTAATAAAATATGTGAGAATTGCATGGAGATATCGCTCGCAACTCATTGAGGAATTTAACACATGAAATAGAGATAAGATAGGAATTTAGAAATAAGAAGAACACAATGATTGATTAACTATAATATATATCTATTATTTTGTAATTTCTTTTTCAGGTTTGCAGATAAAATGTAAATAAAATGTATGTATGATTTAAAAAATAAAGAAAAATTGTATTACTTAAAAGCCAACTCCTGGCAGACGGCCGTGTGGCCATTGCTGTAAAAATGTATTCTTTTCAAAGATGAATTATGTAAGAAAGTGAAATAAAGATTTTTTAATTATTATTATTATTACATTAGGAACTGCTTCCCCAAAGAGCAAGCTTAAGCTTGGGTAAACAAATAATATCACCACATGTCGCCAAACACTGTGTTAGAAATTTAATTATGAATGTAACTTATTTGACACTCAAACATTTGCCACATAGTCATTCACATCTGAAAGTCATATTAAGCTTAAGAACATTATGATCGATCACTTCCACATTCATGAATTTGTAAACAATTCATTGGATTTTGCTATTTTTTTGGAAGTTTATGGCTAGTGAAATCTGATTTGATTGATTTCTCATCGAAAATACAAAATCACAATACAATAAAATCGTTTTAGACTATGGCTCAACTCACACTTCCGCGACAACTCAAGTCGATAGAGCGACTCTAGTCTCTTCTCGACGCAGCATGTGTTTTCAAATGGTGACACTCAGACCAGTCGATTCTAGTCTCCGCGACGTCACGACTGTGAGACTGAGTCGAACGTCGACTCGACATGTTGGTCGAGCCTCGACTTAATGAAAGTGAGGTTATGTTTTATGAAAGTGATGTTTTATCATTTTAGATGAGACAATAATAAGAATTAGATGAAACAGTATATTCATAATAATTATTATAAAATTTGTTACATGCGCAGAAGTGACGAATTGCATCTCATATTTTTAATAATATGAGGTTAGAAGATTGAGTAGCATGGAACTGAAGTAGTGACAATGAGCAAGAAAGTCGTAAGGTCGAGAGACTGGAGTATCCTCCACTGGAGTCGAACGATTTGAGTCGAGGTAGTGTGAGTTGAGCCTATGGGTGATTTCGAGGATATCCTACAATCCATTTGAATCAACTGCCTCCTTAACAAAGCTTAAGAGAACATCATACATGATGTAATTTATAACAATAGATAGATGAAATTTTATATACTTCAACTATTACTTTGAAAAGTAGAATACTATCTCTATACTTTGTACCAGTTCATATTTTATCAGTTTGAATAATATATTCAGTCAAAAAAACAAGAATTCGTTGTTCATATTTATTCAAATTGCTTCTTTCAAATTTAGTAATGTGTCAGCCCAAATTAGATTGTTAGTTGAATCACAAAGATGTCATGAATAAATTACCTGATCGATGTATGCTCCTCTTACGAGTTTGGCTCCAAAGTAGAAGTTCTGTCTTTTGGCTTGATCCAAGTCAGTTGTAACTTCATTCAATGCTTCTTTCAAGTAGCATTGGTACGTGTTGAATACAATTGCCTGAAATTCGAAAACATTATAAAGCACATTTCTATAACCATCTTCGAAATGAATTGGAGATGTCATGATATTGGATGATCTTATTCAATTAAAAAATACAGTATCGGTATTCAAACTACTTGTAATCAAATCGTTCAATAGTTTTCAAAAATGACCGATTTTTAATTTTAGAAGATAATCAATAGAAACTTGAAAGGGTTTTGGTTATAAATCAGAAAACAACCAACCACAAGAGTATTAATTCTAATTAAAAAGTCCATGGTATTCAAGACGTACTCATTATTATTTTTAAACTTTGTAAAAAACAAATATAACAAATTAAATGAGCATAGATTTTAGAATAGTTTAGTTGGGTCTTGAATTTGACGTGATACGGTAGGGTAGATATTATTTTTAATCACACATAATTTACAAATAAACCTTTGCGCTAAATTTAGTATATAAAATTTAATAAATTCTGAAGTGGGTTTTAAGTGAGCTTCCATCTTTACATGGTTGAAAATGGCATTAAAGAGTATATTGCCTGGTTGAAAAAAATATTTCCTGACTTAGTTGGGTTTGACAAACAATAATTGATGAAGAATTTGTCCCGTGAGCTTGTATATTATACCTATTCTTCAAGTAAAAATGTAGCCTAACGCATAATTTGAAGGTATGCAACTATTGTACTAGAAATACTGCCTACACACAAAGGATCTCATGTTGGCAGTGCAAAAAATAACGTTGATAATATTGTATTACTCATGTTTTAATTTCTCTTTGTAATGTATACTCTGGAAATTCAATTGTATAATAATAGTTATTTGTGCAACTAGTGCGCAAAGTAACAGTTTGCTGCACCGAAAAAAACGTTTAGTTCCCTAAGAAACCTAAGTTCGTTTCATCCAGCTAAAAAGTACTAAAAACAGGATTCATAAATTTAGACTTATGACTCAAATTACCAAAAACGCTCAAAGTAAACTGAATTCTTTTTAAAAATAACATAGACAAAAGAGAATATTTATTGTGTTGCCATGTTGCAAATCTGGAGTACGCAAAGTAATACTTTGCGCACTAGTGTGAAAAAGTGATTCTTTGCGTTCTGTAATCAGTGCAGGAATGGTCACTTTTCAAGGTAACTGTAGGAAAATGTATTTTTCATCTTTTTGGCAATTCAATTCAAATCTGAGTATAAAATTATTCAACAATTTCCAAGTTGCAACTCACCTTATCCTTGTTGTATTTGCGCATCATTTCCAAAGTGATTCTCGAGATTGCAGGTTGGAAATAGGTCTGTTCTGCATCAATCATTATGCGGACATCTAACTCTTGTGCGGTCTGTGAAAAATAATTTCGCAGTTAAAATATGACAATAATTAAAAATTACAACATAAAACATGATAATACATACATAAATACATGAAGGGAACTTTGATTTTTATGTAAATAAAAGTAGCCCTAAGGAAGAAAGTGAACATAGATAGGTTTTTCATTTTTATAACCTGACGGTGGTGTGATCACCGAAACTAGTAGTTGCGTTACAATTTGTATTCTTGTTTTTTAATATTTTATTAATTTTAAAGGGTACTATGATCCTATTTTATAAATAGATAGATAGTTTTATACATTACTTCTGGTAGGCCAGAACGGAGTTGAAAAAGTCAAGGTGCTTGCAAAATACAACACACAAACAATGCAATGTTTCTTGAAATTTCAGTCAAAATTCAAAACCCAGTAAATTAGTCTCTGGCTCTACAGGGTGGCTTATAAGTCAGTTGAAGCTTGCGATTTTGAAGGTCAGCTGTTGTTACAAACCAAACCACTCAGTTTTCAGCAATCTTATATCTTGAGGATTTGAAAATAAGAACATTCTTTACTTATTGGGTTAAATTAGATCATTCCAACTACAATTTTATTAAGGCTGTGCAAAGGCTAAAAATAAACTTTCTACTGGTGATATTTTTCAAAGTTTTTCGATTTGTATACTATCAAGCTATCAAAATGAAAAAGTTTTCTCAGGAAAACATTTTATTTCCGACCATTATTACTTTTTGAGATATGAGCGCCTAAAGTTTAAATTTTTTGGGACAGAACATGTCAAATTCGGTGAGAGATAAATACATGATATTTAGAGGATAGATTCTTCATGGTATTGTTGATCTAGTTAAACAAAACTTTTCTAAAAATATCAATTTTTGAGAAAGTTATTTAATTTACTAAAAATGACCAAAAATAACTCAACTAAAAGTTATTTTTGGTCATTCTTGCTAAATTGAATAATTCTCTCGAAAATTGATATTTTCAGAAAATGTTTGTCTTACTAGATCAACAATACCATGAAGAATCTATCCTCTGAATTTTATGGATTTATCTCTTACCGAAGTTCAAATGTTCTGTCCCAAAAATTTAAACTTTAGGCGCTCATATCTCAAAAAGTGATGGGCGGAAAAAAATGTTTTCCTTAGAAAACTTTTTCATTTTGATAGCTTGATAGTATACGAAACGATAAACTTTGAAAAATATCACCAGTAGAAAGTTTATTTTCAGCCTATGCACAGCCTTAATAACAGACATGTATTCCATTTTGTTGTATTCCATTTCATTAGATGCATATTTGTCAACTGACTTATGGGCCACTATGTATTACAAAAGTTAAATAGTCATTCAGACTGTAAAAACACTCAAATACATAATTATAAAATATAATTGGAATAGTAGTTGATAATAATTTATTGTAAGAATAAGTAGATAATAAAATTGCATACTTCAGACAAGCATGGCAGGGATTTCATCACACCAGAACTTGGTCAAATATCACAATTGAAAAATATCCAAGTTTTTCTCCTGGTTGACGAAATTAGGGATTTATGGAAGCAGGAAAGAATTACAACTGTGCCAGTTATTGGATCGATTGAATCGAATTCAATACTAGGATTATACAGTCAGCTGTATAATCTTCTCAGCTGACGGACATTTGTTCAAGTATTCAACGAAAACTTGAACTACGGAAGCACTTGATAATTCAACTGAATTTTGGCAACAGCTAGAACTAGAACAAGACTTACGATTAGCAATTGCTAGCTTTGATTCAATTGACCCAGTATTACCATAGTAGGAGTTGTGACCTAGCGGATCTTAGCAAATCTATATAAGCTGATGAAAACACAGGGACTTTGTCAAAAATATCACATATTTATTGAAAATATCAATGAGTGTATTGTGTATCCTAACCTACAATTTCAAAGTTTTGCATTTTTCACACTGATGATAACATGACACTCCATTGGTGTCGAAACATGTTTGTTATTTTCTATAAATAAGTGATATTTTTAACAAAATCTTAGTGTTTTCATTATGGATGGGTATCACAACATCTCAGCAATAGTAAATATATAAGCTGGATGAGTCTGGAAGGTACAAATATTAAACAATTATGCAAAGCAACATACATTGTTAACCCTCCTAGTACCACGTTGGGTCGTATCCGACCCCAGGCACCATTGCTTATCGGTTTGTGGGCATGTTGGTGGGGGAAAGGCCACCCCCTTCCATGTAACCTTTCCTTCAGTATTTCTCCAGGCACAGACCAGAGCTTAGTTTCGTGATAAGTAAACTTTTTTATTATCGCCAATTTAAATGTGAGGTGTCAAGAACGGGGTCGCTTCCGACCCCACATGGTCTTTCTTGTTCAACTTATTTCGATGCTTATTGTTTAAATTACACTATTCAATTTGCATTCTCGTTAAGTGGAATAGTTATTACACACTTTTAGCTTGTATATACTTGATCGTGGGTAATGATAGAAATGAAATTTCAACTTACAGATAGATATGAAATCTGTATAGATGCATAGAAACACCTTATGAAGTTCCCAGAGAGAATATAACTAGTTTATAAATTATAACGGATTATTTCTATCCTATCTAGGCATGTCATTACGTATTTCTATGCCTTTTTTATGCAGATTTAGTTTTTAGTTTTGTAAATATCAGCAAGCTTGTTCGTGGTTTAACCACACTCTGATGTAGATTTAGAACCACTGAAAAGCTGGAATTTTGTACTCATATAAAAACAATTTTTTAATCATTCAAGTGTTTTTCCCCTTTATATGAATGTTCAAATGAATAATATTTTTCCCCTTTATATGAATGTTCAAATGAATAATATTTTTCCCCTTTATATGAATGTTCAAATGAATAATATTTTCATTCGAGTTCAAATGAAATTTTGTGAGGGAAAAATCATAATTGGGGACTGGGTCGGAAACGACCCCGGTCTTCTATGTCTCATCCAACCACGTGGAGGGTTAAAATTTTTCAGTATCATAATTTGATTCAATGTGAAAAATGAAGTATCACAAGTTACTAGTAAAACTGAACACTTGATTGACAGGATATGTTTCAGTATGCCATTTCAAGTGTCAAAATGAATGAAAACGATTGAAACATGTCCTGCCAATAAAAAAGGGTACTAAGGCCTGGTTGCACAAAAGCCGGTTAAATTTTAATCGTGATTAATTTCACGAAAACCAATCAGAGAAGGCGTTCTTGAAAAGACGGCTTCTCTGATTGGTTCTAAAGGAATTAATCATGGTTAAATTTTAACCAGCTTTTGTGCAACCGGCACTATGTGTTTCATTTTACATGTTGAGTAGGCCAACAGTAACTACAGTATTCTGACTATAAGTGACTATAAGTTACGCACGAAAATAGTAAGATGAATAGTAAATTGGTTCAGATAAGTGCAACGTTCTCAAATATGAGTTTGTTAAGTTTGTTTTTTTGGCCCTTCAAAATTATTTCTTTAATATGTGAATATTTCCTATTTTAGTGATAACAATGTGAATTTTTCATCTATGTTTGGTTTTGAAGTATCTAAATATTAAAAAATCTACTTTGTGAAAATAGTTAAGAAATGAAAATGTTGTGAAGTGAACAGCAACAACAAGACAACCTATATCGGACTATGTGTAACCTTATCTAAATTTGGGAGATGAATAGCACAAGTTTACCTTATTTTTCCCCTCCCTATCATTTTTGATGATGTACTTATTGTATGTATAAATAAAGAGTTGATCAACGTTATCCACAGCTGATTATAAATGAAAATTGATTCATATTTTTTTAAATACGCCTGACGAAATGGCAACGTCTATGGGTCCAAGGAGGGGGTAGTGAGGAGGTACTCAGCCGTTCCAATAATTTACATCGGACTATTTCCGTGAGGTTGACTATAATATTATATGTAATTGTAAACTATCTAATATTTTCTTTAATTGATGTAGTAGTTTGTTTTTTTGGGGGGGAAATAAACATTTATTTATTCTTTGTACGTTGACTATTATCAGAGACAAGAAATATAGGCTTACGCTTATCCTTTATCTATGCTATTATCTTGGTTGTTTATTTTGAATCAGTATCACAAATTCATGAATACCTACCGAAAAATATGTCAACGAAACATGAAACAATTTGTTATTTTTCAACGTTTACCTTGACTAGTGTGTTGATCCTCCTGATCATATTTCTGAACATTTCTTCCTCCTTCTTTGACAGCTGAGAGATCAAGCGAACCATTCGGCCCTCCTTCAGGCTGGGCACTCTGAACGTATCACTCAGTTCAAAGTTCTCATCAACAATTCCACTCCATGGGAACAAATGGATAACTCTGTAATGGAGAAAATATCATTAAAAATATCATTCAACCCTTAGACTACCAACGGGACAATATGTCCCAGCAGAAATGACCAACCTCAGACTAAAACTGGGACAATATGTCCCAATAGAAGTTCATCGAATCCCAGTGGGTGAATAGATCATCTAAACTACACAGTAATGAATCCCAGCGGTAGTTAGGGTCTATTCTGTAGAATACATCAGCTGTTTAGAACTATCTGATCGCCATATTATTGTGAATTGAGGTTATATTGTGGTTATATGCTCTCATGCATGCATGTGTCAGATGCTGGTTTTGTGCTGTTTTAATGTGATTTGCAGTGTCATTTTGAGTTGAAAATAAGTAAATAACTTCATATAATGTCAATAATAACATGTGAAATTGAAACTGCAAAGCTGTTTACTAAATTTTATTCATTTTATCGTGTTTTTTGTATTGGGACATATCCCAATGGTAAAATTGATTATTTGGTATTTGACGGGACAAGCTTCATAGACCCTATTTGGTAGTCTAAGGGTTAAAAAATTATAAATTTTTGAAGAATAAATGAATTTTTATGATACATTTTTTGATCATTCAAAATACCGTATCATTTTTGTTGAATATAAAAATAGAACTGTGGAATAGTTTGAAAGTAAATGGTCAAATATTAATTATTTATTGCTAAACAAAAATCCAAATATTTTTGCAATAGCAGGAGTCTTCGGGTGATTTACAGCATTTAACTTTGGATTTCCGTTTAATAATAATAATTTATTCATTAGCATTAGAGCAAATGCAATTTCTGATTAATTTCCATCTGGGGTCTATTGCATGTTGTAATACAAACTAATAATATTATAGTGCGGTCCACGTTATAATGACAGTGGAGAAAGATAGGAGAACAACGTTGCCGATCCTCACTGTCTTGTCAATGCCTTCTATAGACGGCAGATGATTCAGGTTTATTGATGTAATATTAACTGTTTATTCTCGTTTAAAATAATCAATTATATTTTATTAAACAAGAAATTATATTTTTTAATAATTCCATAATACATTTTCATAATTAAGATGAAATACTTTGTTAATTAATTATTAATTCTACATTGTTAAAAGACGATCTGGCAACAGAGCAAAGCGAGAAAGAGATAGCGCTATCCGCTTTGTTGAATGATAGACAAGGATAGCAATACCATTGCTAATCAAACACTGTCATTATAACGTGGACCTCACTATAGTAGTCAGCTAGTTATCAGAATAAAAAATTACTAAAATATTAGCTTGTAATTTCTCATGCAACAGGAGGTCAAATATTGTTTATCAAAACTAAAGTATATTATATTACATACAGGTATTTTTTAGATTATAACACAATATTTTATTTGTCTGAAATGGTTTTATTTGTATGAAATCTAGGGTTCAATGCTCAAAGCATCGTCATCATTTGTAGGTTGAGCTTGCAATAAAGAAAACTGATTAATATACTAAATGAAAAAGACTAAGAAATTGTCAAAAAATCACAGATTTATTGATACTTAGAAAGACCGGTTTCGGTTATTACACCATTGTCAATCTCTGATAAAACTCAGTTTCTTAGTCCTTTATTTAATATGAATAATTACCACAATATCAACTTCTCAACTACACAAAAAGTGATTAATATACCTTGAACATTGAAACCTGGATTTGTATGAATGAAACCATTTCAGTAGACTACATTAAATAACATATATTGTGTTTTTATTCCATTATAAAAAATTCTACAACATCTCTGACTACAGTGTTCAATTTGAATAATGTCAAATTTCAACTCAAGGATTAAACAGGTAGGTACAGGAGATGTAATGAAGTTCAATCATTTTTTAAAAATCAATGTTAAGTTTGGCTGTTCCAATTGCAAAGATGACCAACAAAAAATTACTAGAAATATTAGAAACATGTAGTGGTAATTAATACAACATTTCAATACAATTGATCTCAATATCTTCAGATATAATTAATTTCTGTGAGAGTATAATATTTTATTCCAATTCGTCAAGTTTTTGCGATGTAAACAATTTCAATAAAATTTATAATAAATTAAAAAAATTCAATAATATTGAAATTTATATATCAAGAGTGCCAAGACCCAATTCAATTTTGTTTAGAAAATCGTTTCTTAGAAAGAAAATTCTGTAATACACTGCCCTCATCCATTGTACATAGTGGCTCACCACAGCTGTTCAAACGTAATTTGAAGACTTTCCTGTTAGATCTGAGTGAAAAAGATGTAGAAATAATGTATAATAATATAATATTGTACACTTTTTTTATAGTTTTTAGCTCTGTATTTCTAATGACAACAGATTGATGGTTTCCAATATGATAAATTATGAACAAATATTTTAAAACTGTTTATAATTCATGAATACTGATATTAATTGCTGATCGAGTACGATCATATGCTGGCTGATATTGAATGTTTTTGTGATTTTTCTGGCTTCAAATTTATCAAGTTTTTTAAATATTTTTCAATTTATTAATGCATTTTCAAGTGTAATAATAATTTGTTTCATCTTTCTGATCAACCGAGATACAAATTTTTTAGTATAATGTATATTTGGACTGTAAATTTTTGTGATCTTTATAAAAGTGTTTTCATAACCTCATTTGAACTATTTTTATCAAAATTAGGGAGAGGAACAGTTTTGGGTTTATCCTGTTGATTCTCTCTCAATCATTAATTTGATGTTGTGATTAAGGAATGTAATAAATGTAATGTAATGTAATTTCAAAAGGGTACTTTAGAATTTTTATTTCATTCTATCATTCATTGTAGTATCTCATTGTGTATCATTGATTGTAGTCCTGTTAGGTGCATAATGGAAAAACAGAAATATCAAAACATTCATAATGAACAAAAAATCTGTCATTATAGTCCTTACACTTTAACAATGTTAAAAGCTGGCAATACTCTCCTGAAGCATTTTATGAGGGAACAAAAAGCTTCAATGGCACTTAGCTTGTCTATTTACACTCAAGTCTTGAGTGAATTGATAGCCCTATAAATTCGAGAGGTTCTAAATTGAATGAGAGTATGTACAACTTACTCATTGTCTATTTTTTAGGGCTACTTTTAATATAAATAAAAATATAAATCTCAGTACCCTTTTAAATACAAAAAAGTGTACCGAACAGCCTCAATGCAGCATTGCAAAGAGAGAACTCAAATACTCTAAAATGTATTGAAAAGAATTAAATAAATCATAATGTGGTGCCATTTCAAATACTAGGTGCTGGATGCACAAAAGCGGGTTAAATTTTTACCGTGATTAATTCCATGAGAACCGTCTTTTCAAAAACGCCTTCTATGATTGGTTCTCATTAAGTTAATCCCGTTTTAAATTTAACCGGCTTTTGTGCAACCGGGCCTAGGAACAGAAATAGTGGTAAAAGAAATGAGACAAACAAGTAGGCAAATGTCGTAGATATTTGGAGGACGTGAATAATAGCTGACTAAAGGCACCTCCAGACTGTACCACACAGATTTCAGATTCAATCTTTAGAGAGATAAATTTAATACCTCAAATGTGTCAGATTAAATCTTCAAAGAGATTAATTTTATTTGAATTTCAAAACCACAAATGTGTCAGATTCAATCTTTAGAGAGATTAATTTATTCTATTTGAATTTCAATTAGACTAGAGAACGATTGGATTTCAATACAAAAAATGTGTCAGATTCAATCTTTAGAGAAATTAATTTTATTTGAATTTCAATAGACTATAAAACGATTGAATTTCAATACCTCAAATGTGTCAGATTAAATCTTCAGCGAGATCAATCTTATTTGAATGTCAGTAAACTAGAAAACGATTCAATTTCGATACCAAAAATGTGTCATATATCTTCAAAGATATTACATTTATTTGAATTTCAATACCACAAGTGTGTCAGAATAGATCTCCAGAGAGATTAATTTTATTTGGATTTCAATAAACTAAAAATCGATTACTCACCCTTCGCTATCCTTGGTGACTTTCTCCAAAAACTTCTTCACATCTTGAATACCAGCTTGTTCAAGCTTTTTCTCAAGTTGTTCCGGGGACAGCTTCTGACCAATGACGTTGCCTTTTCCACCAATGACATCACTCACAAATCTTCGAGCCCTCATGATTACTTCAGACAATTGTAGCTAAAAACAGACAGAAAAATATGTATTTTAAAAGAAATATGTATAAATACACAATAGAAAATTTTCAAATTTATTTATGTGAATACTTGTCTCAAACGAGAAATTAAAAGTACACAACATATTGTTTTATGTATTATTCAAAATATTATTTTATTATTGATAATAAAAGTAGATAACATATTATTTTCATAATTCAAAATATTAGTTTATTATTGACGTGTTTGATACACTTATTACTTTGAACATGCTATTTGAATGATATAGCCACTTTTGTAACAAACTTGAATTTTTTAAATTATTATAAAGCACTCTTAGGGCCGGCTTCCGAGCTCGGGATTTAGCTAAGTCCTAGACTTTAAACAGCTGGAGTCAGAAAATTGTTTTCCAAAACGGGGAATAGTCGCAGTCATTGTCATAGTCACGTTTGAATTAAATTTCAAAAAACTAGAAAATTGAACACAAAATAAAATAAAGAGAAAATAGTGTAAAGTTTCAGCTATTTTGAATTATTTAGGAATGTCTAATTTCTTCAAGAAAAAACGTTTCCAATTATAGAAATGAGATAATAAAAACTACGACTACTGTTATAAAAGCTGCGACTACGCCCCGTTTTGGAAAGCCAATTTTCTGACTCCAGCTGTTTAAAGTGTAGGACTTTAAATCCCGAGCTCTTAATGATTCATAAATATCACCTCAATTCATATTGGAAAAAATATACGAAATTGATAGCTAGTAATGAGTTAAAAGAATTATTTTACTAGTTAGGTAGATTACACCCCATTATTAATTTTATTACAATTATATATTCCAGTTACAGTATTGATCAACCCTATTTATGAAATAGATCTTAACAAAGAAACTAACTTCATCAATTGGCAAAAAATGAGTGAGATAAATTCAAGTCGTCGTGATTTACATAACTTACAGTAACTGAAGAATTATTATTTTCTAGTTTAGTCTTTTACTATTTTATTAAGAAAAGCTTCAATCACCGAACTATTCTTTTTTATTTTATTATAGAAAGTTTTCGACTGTGTTATAACCTTGAAAGTCTGGAATTGAAAATTAGGTTTTATAATTTGAAATTCTGTTTGATAACAAATAATGTTATACATACAAGCAGTTGAGGTCTTCCAAGAGCTGTCATTTTCACAGCAGTAATACCAGTTCCATAAGTTGCACCTGAAACATAAATAATTGTTGTAAATAGTAATTATAAACAGTAAAATATAAATAGTAATCAGAATTTATAAATATCAGAAACCATTCGATTCGCTAAGAAGTTACTAGTTTGATACACTTATCAATATTTTTCAATCCCTCTGACTCATTATCCACGCACAAGCCTAAGAGCTTATGTGGGCATCACCCTCAGTATTATTATTATACAACAGTACAGCAATGAAATGAAATGTTTTGGTTTGTTTACATTTTTTTTCAATGGACCAATGATTCATAGAATAAACAAATCAAGAAAATGTATACAATTTCTGGGCTAAAATTAACGTGTTGATACAGGAATTGTAATATGATACACAATCAAAGTCTTGTATCATGGAGTTACAGGTTTGATACAACTTTCATGGGCATGGTCATGACCACAAAACAACAATTCATTTCAATGAATAAATCGAATAAAAATTACTATTTCAGTGCTGACATGTCGTTCATAAAGATTATTGCAAAGATAAACAATCCAATTCTGCAAAATTGTACAGATCCGTCAATTCAAAACTGGAACTCGATAGTTCGCAGTTCAATAAACTAGAAAGCATAAACAAAATATAGAGTGGACCCATCAGTCAGTTGACAGGATGAACATACTAATACCATTTGCATTAAAAAAAACCCAAATAATAATAATAATAACTTTAACAAAAATACTAAGTGTGTTACTTAAAGTGATTTCTAACCTGTTCTACACAAAATTGTTTTAAAAATACCATAGTGCTTTCCCAAGACAAACTGAGTGAATGTAAATAACAAAATTGAGTTAATATTACTTACTAATAAATCATTTAATATGGGAATAATAAGTAGTTTACTCACTAATAGTGAGTGAAATATTCATGATAATTGAGGTGAATAATCACAGTTCAAGTGTGTCTAGTGAACTCAACAGTCTTCCAATGTGAGAAACAGGTTAGAAACCACTTTAACCTTCCGGCAGTCGCGCTGTTGTAAAAAGTACAAAAGTGTCAGTTTTTTGCTGCACAAAACTATTGAATGGGGTGGTGTCAGTGAATGAGTCACCTATGCATTCCAAAACTTTCCCCCCCATCACTCCACTGAGTTGCAGTATCAACTGAGCAATGATTCAGTCTTTAGGTGCCATTTAGTCGCGACAGTGCATAACATAGGGAAAGACTGTATACGGGGACTGTAAACGAACCAATAACACAGAATTGATGGCTTTGCTTGATGTACCTTATTGGGCTATGAAATGGTAATCATCCAAATGTTCATAGGCGTAAAATAATCCAAGAAGATGGAAAAGTAATTACACAATTAATTAATATGTTTTGACGGTAAACAGAGTACATAACACTTGGAAAATTGGATGTTGTAAAAAATACAACACGCGACTGGTCGGGTGATTGAGTAGGGCGCGACTACCGGAAGGTTAAGTAACACTTCTTAGTATGTTTGTTATAGTTATCATTAGGTGTTTTAATGCAAATGGTATTAAAATTGTATCAAGTGTGTGAAGTGAACTCAACAGTCTTCCAATGTGTTGTACAGTATGAGAAGTTTTTTAACACAGAGTAAAGACTTCTACACACATTCTATTTGAAATAAGGTTGTGTTGAAAGTAGAATAGAATGCGGCTACGCCTCTATTCCTTCATTGTAACATGAATGTTTTGCATTATGACATTAATTTGATGAAAGTGGAGTAATTTACCTGCAACAGCATGCAAACAGTCCTGGAACACTTCGACGTTTCGTTCGCAAGTGGCTTCGTTCAAGTAGAAGTAAGTTCTAGCACTTGATACTTTGTATCGGCGATCGGCGAATGTTTTATTAACATTGTACTGAGGCATTTCACCACCAATCGACGTTGCTGTGTGCAAGTAAAAATCGAAATTAATTTGTAGCTCACGTATTACACATACAAGAAATCAAAAGAAGTCTGAATATAACAAAACTAGATTTATTTTTGAAAGAATTTCTTGAATTGTTTTCATTATCAACCTATTGAGGAGTGCATTTTCCCACCAAGAATTATAGAATCTTTTCCAACATAATAGAACCAAATTCGTGGACTCTAGCAATAATCAGCTTTAATTGTTGGAGCGAGTTTAGTTTTGTTTTTTTCCCTTTTTTGTGTAGTTGAGAAGTTGATATTTTGGTAATTATTCATATTAAATGAAAAAGACTAAGAAATTGTCAAAAAACACATATTTATTGATACTTAGAAAGAACGGTTTCGGTTATTACACCATTGTCAATATTTGATAAACTTTGTTTGTCTATTATAGAACCTATTCCAACATAATAGAACCAAATTCGTGGACTCTAGCAATAATCAGCTTTGATTTTTGGAGCGAGTTTAGTTTTGTTTTTTCCCTTTTTTGTGTAGTTGAGAAGTTGATATTGTGGTAATTATTCATATTAAATGAAAAAGACTAAGAAATTGTCAAAAAACACATATTTATTGATACTTGGAAAGACCGGTTTCGGTTATTACACCATTGTCAATATTTGATAAACTTTGTTTTTTGGTTTCTAAATAATTCAATGTTTTCAAGTTTTGAAAACTTTACAGTTTGGTGCAATATTTTTATTCTTTTCGGTTTTCAATCTAATTAAATTCTAAATTTAGGTTTGTATATTTCTGGACTCGGAATTTGATTGAAAGTGAAGCAACATAACCTACCTTTTAGACATTGGCTTACTACTATCACAATTTGGAAAGGGAACAGTATTGGGCTAGGCATTTTCTAATCATGTATTTGATTTGTGCATTGGTTAATTTAAATGAATAAATGTGTATAGCTTTAAATGTGTATAATGTGATTTGGAAATAAAATGCTAGAGATACTATTTTACCCTTACCAGTATATTCTTTAGCAAAAATATAATTTAGAAAAAATTCTAGAGATACTATTTCACCCTTACTAGTATTATTTGTATAGAAATGGATGTGATTGATAATAATGAATAGGTCTAGTAACAAAATCTTCCATTTCTATCTAAATTACTCACTGAAACTTGAAACATAGTCACAAAATTAAAATCTTACATTGATTGAAAGCTATAGGCTAATAAATATTGTTTAAATAACAACATAATTCAGAAATAAAATACTTTAACCTCACCTAATATATGTTAAGGATGAAGCTTACTTTATAATTACTTCATAAAATTGTATGAACCGTGATATTTTGAAAGTAACTAAACTTGCTATTTAAGGCTGTGCAAAGGCTAAAAATAAACTTTCTACTGGTGATATTTTTCAAAGTTTTTCGATTTGTATATCATCAAGCTATCAAAATAAAAATTTTTCTCAGGAAAACATTTTTTTTCGATCATTACTTTTTGAGATATGACCGCCTAAAGTTCACATTTTTGGGATAGAACATTTCAAATTTGGTGAAAGATAAATCCATGCGATTTAGAGGATGAATTCTTCATGGTATTGTTGATTGAATAAAACAAAGATTATCTGAAAATATTGAATATTTTTCATAAAAAATGAATTGAATAACTTTGAAATTTTAACTTTTGATATACAGATAATTTTTGTTTTATTCATTGTATCTATTGTCTATGAATAAATAAATAAATAAACAATACTATGAAGAATTCATCCCTTAAATCTCATGGATTTATCTTTTACTAAATTTGAAATGTTCTGTCCCCAAAAATTTAAACTTTGGGCGCTCATATCTCAAAAAGTAATGATCAGAAAAAAAACGTTTTCCCGAGAAAACTTTTTCTTTTTGTTAGCTTGATGATCTACAAATCGAAAAAATATCGCCAGTAGAAAGTTTATTATTAGCCTTTGCACAGCCTTAATTTAAGATAAGCTCATTGATAAACTGAAACTATACTTCAAACGACCGGGTTATTCTTTCCACTATTTATAAGTTTAATTCTATTCCTTAATGAAAAAGAAGTAAGCAAGAGTATATAGATTCAAAGTTGCTAAAAATGATGAGTTACTTCTTACTGAACATTTTATGAACTTGAATATTCCAAAAAACTATTCATACTATTATGGAAGTCTACTGTTAATGAAGTTCCCCTTTTATTACTAGGGAAAATGCACTCCTAGTCAAATTGGTAGAAATACCGAGTGAGCTTTGAAATACAAGTTACTCTTCATCCAAAAAAATCTTAAATTTCCATCAATTTTTCGCATATTGATTAGTTTGAAGATTTGATTTCATTGATTGGCAAGTAGGATCTACATGTGGAATAGATCTTTAAAAAGTTTAATAATGCCTATCAATAATATTAATACCAAGAAGATCAGTCAAAATTGAATTTAAACAATAAATTCTTATGAAATATGAAAAACAGCAACTTGGTTCAAGTTAAAGTAAAATCTACCTTATTTTTCGTTCAAAATAATAAATAACTAGTTTTCTATTGATATACCGGTATAACGATACATTAAACAAGTCCATAATGTCACCCTCAATATAATAACATTTGAAGGGTGGAATAATTATTACACTTATTTATTATGATTCTACAAGGCGATAACACATTTTGAAGGGGGTGATGCTAATGTATTACTGACATTGTGCATTGATCTTATGATTCAGGTATAAAAGCACACATTTTTAGAAAACTTTCTGAGTATTTATTAGGTATCCAGTAATTTTGAGGCTTGAATCTATGATCTCAATATTCTAATTGACACAATTCTATGAAAAGTATAAGGTTCATAAATGATACTAATGGTAACCTTGGAAAAATGAAAATAAATCACAGAAGCATGATCTTATGATATAAAATCACACATTTTTAGAAAACTTTCGGATAGTAACTATTTATTAAATATCCAGTAATTTTGAGGCTTGAATCTATGATCTCAATATTCTAATTGTCACAATTCTATGAAAAGTATAAGGTTCATAAATGATACTAATGGTTACCTTGGAAAAATAAAAATAAATCATCGAAGCAAAAAATGTTTTCGCCAATTCAAGCAAAAGGATTTCAGCCCTCTTTTAGAATAGAATAAGAAGCTGAATAATGACTGATAACTCTCTAACATAATCAAATTACATGATTTTCAATGTACAACTAAAAATAACAAAATCTTATTCTTGAACATCTGAGAAATTTATCCAGAAATATCAAGAGATTGTGCATATATTTTTCAGGGATGAAGAGTTTATATAAGTGGATAAGTACGAGAACAATCTTACAAGATTACAAGGTAACAAATAGGCTGGGATTTCCATAGAAGTTGATATATAATCAAGTGATTTTGCAGGATTCACCTTAATACACTAGTAAAAGTTTTAGAGGCATCGAATTTAACAGAGGCATCTGAAGTTGCAGGGACTTTTATGTCGTAACTGGTCTTCTTCAGTGGTTGAAAACTAGAACACAAATTATTAGTCTTTGTTCCTGATAATCACAAAGATCTTGAAAATCTAGAATACATAATCACATAATGGTCTATTCCTGTAAGGGAAAAATTATTTGAACTCTTCCATATAAAACCTTAACTCGAGAGAACCGGTACAACATGTTATAAAATCATTACAAAATATCATATAAAATAAAAAATTCAAGCTTTAATTCAAGTTTTAATTCTTACTTTGATAAAATTCGTTTCCAAGCAAGTATCAACTACATAATAATGATGTTAAACCAATTTAAACTCATGATTAATTTGTAAGATAAAATTATAGAATTTAATTCACGAGTGTACGTATGAATCACTTGATTACTTCAAATCTTAAAGACAATAATCTGGAGATAAATCCTATAGTTATAAAAAATAACGACAGAATATTTCTTCCAAATAATCATTATTAATTGGGAATTAAAATTCAACAAGAATGTCAACGATATTCACATGAATAGATGAAACGTTTAATAGGTCACTTATACCATAGCCACCTCTAATACAAGGCCCCGGCCTACGATATTGCAACGTCGCAGTGTAGGCCTAAAATCTTATACATAATTAGTGAAAAAGATTTTAAAAAATACCAGCTGATCTTTTTCACCAATTATGGAAAATACGTTTCAGGTTCAGATAAAAACCAGTTTCAGATAAAGCCGTTTATCAGATTCTAGGCCTTTCGTTTCAGATAAAGCCGTTTATCAGATTCTAGGCCTTTCGTTTCAGATGAAGCCCTTTATCAGATTCTAGGCCTACACTGCGACGTTGCAATATCTAGGCCTACACTGCGACGTTGCAATATCGTAGGCCGGGCCTTGTGTTAGAGGTGTCTATGCTTAAACAGATTTCTTCTAGATAAAAAATGAGATATTGATTATCAAAGTTAACACTTCAGGAACCAAATGGAATCTATAAATTAATTCATTGAAAAAATGCATTCAGTGAGATCAATTTTCATCTAGAATTAGGCAAAAAACCATTCCACATGCTGTATTATTTACAAAGTTCAGAAGAAATTTAATGAGAGTACTTCAAGTTTTATAAGAATGAAAGTCAAATTTCCGAAAACTCATTCAAATAAATTGAGTTTATTTATCACTGTGGGATCTCTTCTAATTAATACTAAGTTCTAAATATATTTTCATGTATCATACAGTAGTAGAGTTGTCTTAGTAACATCTGGTTTAAATATGTTAAATGAAAGAACGAATACAGGCTTAGCCTAGTTTTTCCTCCAAAGTCATAATTGTATTATGATTATAGTGTTTTATATAATAAATGAATAAATGAAATGAAATGATAGTGAGGTATCATTTTGTAAACCTTGAATATTGTTATATTATTGAAAATGTATGAAAAAATAATATGTAATGTTCCTGAATTTATGAATAAACTCCTCTGGATGTGTCGTCCAACATCCACAGAAATTATTATTATTATTATTATTATTAAATACATTTGACTTTTTAAACAAACCTAATAATTTGATATGAAATTTATAAAATCCGGAAATAAAACCATTACAACGTATTATTCATTATTGAAATAAATACTTTTGGCTTTTTGAACGAACCTAGTCATTTGATATGAAATTTATAAAATCCGGAAATAAAACCATTACAACGTATGATCACAAGAGACCTGGAAAATGATCACATTAACAATATTATTGGTGATGCATAAAGATACACATACAATTAAAAATATTTAGCAGTTTTGGAGTTTAAAAGAGATTCAGAATAGAGAAAGATACCCTGTGATCTGATATTATAATTATAAAATTACGTTGTTCATCTTTGTATTCAAGAGCAGTGCAAAGTATTTTCAAAGTTTTCCACAAACACATACACAGTATCACAAAATAATGATGCATCAAATGCTGAAATCAACAAATGAGAATGTCATGAACATTAATATTGATCCATTAATTAAAAATGTAAATCAACTATTTTCAAAAATGCATTAGACATACACGTTAAATGAATTTCTTTGACTAGCAACATTAGACATTATGACAGATAGCATTATGAAACATTCATTTGTGGTAAATGTTAAGGCAAATGAAATTCACTTTATTTACAAGTACTACATTTTATAAAAAACAGAAATAATTTTAGGGATCTTAGAATTGTAAATACAAATTCAAGACTACATTTTAACTACAGTACTAGCAATCAATAGGGGAACATCAATCTACTTTCTAGAAGTCAGAAAAGTTTTCTGTACATTCAATAAAAATTGTAATCTTGAATGAAAGAGGTTCATTCAACAATTGATTAGAATAGATTGATCATCTTCAACCTTTGCAACCTTTACATACTCATACATAATTTTTGATGTAATTAAGATGTAGATGCTACAAAGTTTCCAAAAAAGAATGCTAACTTATAACTGAACTGATTAAGTGAATAAGGAAAACATCCTCTGAAACTTAGATTTATTCTAATCACTTCCTGAGGTTATTGATCCACTTTTCAGGTATTTTTTCAAGGCATACAGTCTAATGCGTATATTTGTTACAATCTGTCTACAAATAGAATGTTCAAGTCTGGATTTCGATTAACATTTCGATATACAACTTTGAGTTCTAACTTTTTGACTATCCTTCAGACTAACTCACGTTAAGACTGTGCAAAGGCTAAAAATAAACTTTCTACTCGTGATATTTTTCGATTTGTATATCATCAAGCTATCAAAATGAAAAAGTTTTCTCAGGAAAACATTTTTTTTTCGATCATTACTTTTTGAGATATGAGCGCCTGAAGTTTGAATTTTCGAGACAGAACATTTCAAATTCGGTAAGAGATTTGGAGGATGAATTCTTCATGGTATTGTTGATCTAGTAAAACAAAAATTTTCTGAAAATATCAATTTTTGAAAAAGTTATTCAATTTACCAAAAATAACTCAACTAAAATTTGATCTAGTAAAACAAAAATTTTCTGAAAATATCAATTTTTGAAAAAGTTATTCAATTTACCAAAAAGAACTCAACTAAAAGTTATTTTTAGTAAATTGAATAACTATCTTAAAAATTTATATTCTCAGAAAATTTTTGTTTAACTAGATCAACAATACCATGAAAAATCTATCCTCTAAATCTCATGGATTTATCTCTTACCGAATTTGAAATGTTCAGTCCCGAAAAATCAAACTTCAGGCGCTCATATCTCAAAAAGTAATGATAGAAAAAAAATGTTTTCCTGAGAAAACTTTTTCATTTGGATAGCTTGATGATATACAAATCGAAAAACTTTGAAAAATATCATGAGTAGAAAGTTTATTTTTAGCCTTTGCACAGCCTTAAATAATATCTATAACAAGTCTAGATGATAGTTTATATTTTTTTGAAGAATATCTTTAACAAGTTTAGATGATAGTCTATAATAATTTTATCTCAGAAACTGAATAAGCAAGAGAAAAATATTATCCTACAATTGAAGTAATTGATTTCTAATAAATCATAATATGGAACCATAATCCCTTACTCAAATAATGTCAAATCACACAATAATAATTATTTTAATATTAAAATATTATTCTATTATTTTTTGATAGTTTTCTTTAGGTTGTTTGGTTCTTCTGTGAAGCATACACTCGCTTTCCAGGTATAAGCCTATTAACCCTACTGTCCTGTACGACTATTTTTTCATTATAGTTTTATAATGAATGAAATAGTTTTATAACATTCAAGTTTTATGAAATCAATGTTATCCTAGTAACCTATAATCTCCTCAAAGATTATGATCCCTCTGAAACATGTTTTAATTTTTTTTCAATTTATTTATAAACTTAGATAATTAAATCAAACCCTGGATAGTGTTTAGGCATTTTGCATTAAAAAGTTTACGAATTACACTCAAAACGAGATGAAAAAAAGTGTTGTCATAGAGTTGTTCTTAGTGAAGCATGAGATGAAGTTTTAGTGTGTGAAACAGTAGCTACTTAAAAACATCCCAGTAGAGTATTAGAATTTTTGTAATGGAGAAAGTAATTAAATAATTATTTTATGACTTCAATCGCAATAGCCGTTCAAGGCCTACTGTTTTATGTACATGGAATAATTCAATTTACTGGAAAACTACAATGCATACAGATAATAAAATTGCGCATGCCATTTATAATATTATTAAAAATATAAAACTTTACTTGATTTTTTTCTTAGATTCATTTTTTCAATACTATATTTGATTTCATTTCAACGAGTTATTTATTACCTTCGCTTGTAGCATTGGGCGCTTCTTTTTGTGCCTCAGATACACTTCCCCTGAAAGCAAAAAAATTCAACATATTAGTTTATTTATAAAAACACTTCACTCACATGGGGATACTTTTTAACAAATTAATAAAAACAATATAAAAATCTTGTAGAACCCTTTATTTTTAAAAACTTTAAAATAGTTCAACGACTAGTTTCGACCCTAACTTAGGTCATTTTCAAGTTTCATACAGACATTTTCAAGTTGAAAATGACCTAAATTAAGGTCGAAACTAGTTGTTGAACTATTTTGAAGTTTTTTTTTTTTTAAAAAAGGATACCACAAGATTTTTTTATTGTTTTTATTAATTAGTTTATTTATCTATACATTGGTAGATACAATACCATTCTCAACTATAAGTTGATTGAAACTAATTTCAACAGAGAAATTCATATCTATTACAAATTTTTCCAATACACCATTGAATAAAATGATAATAGTTTTGATTAATAGTTGAAATATGTTTAGACTTATGCCTCAGTAAAGATTTTCATTATTTTTTGGTCCGTTTGGTAATGCATAAGAAGTTATTGATTGAATCCTTGTTCTACAAAACGGAAATGGATGTGTAGAGAAGAATGAATCCTGAAAAACTATTTTATTATCTGTCAGAGCAAAAAAAACCTTTTAAATAAAACTGAATGGAGAAATTCTAATTCATTACAACTTTTTCCCATACATCATTGAATAAAATAATATTAGTTCTGATTAATAATTGAAATGTGTTCGGACTTATGTCTCAGTAAAGATTTTAATATATTTTTGTTCGGTTTGGTATTGCATAAGAAGTTATTGATTAAATCTTTGTTCTGCAAAACGGAAATGGATGTGTAGAGAAGAATGAATCCTGAAAAACTATTTTATTATCTGTCAGAGCAAAAAAAAAAAACTTTTAAATAAGATTGAATGGATACTATGTACAAAAAAAATCCTCTCCACAACAAAGTCTTAACATAGTAAACAAGTAGATATTTGTAAAAACAAAAAATAACTGGAGTTGTATTTTGTATTTTCAAGAAAAAGAGGGTTTTGTTATGCTGTGAAATATTGAGTCCGTGATTGCGGCAAGCACGAGAAATGAAGTAACGTCTTCCTTTCCCTTCATCACGTTGTTTTCAATTTGCAAAGCAAATATGTCTTTAGAAGAGAAATGTCTTCAGAGAATATTCTTAATGTACTATTATTCGATATTTGGGACGCATGCAAGAATTGACTAATAATAATAATAATAATAATAATAATAATAATATAATAATAATAATAACAGTAATAATAATAATAATAATAATAATAATAATAGTAATAATAATAATAATAATAATAATAATATATAATAATAATAATAATGACAATAATAATTATATATATATAAAATAATGTCCGAAACATGTTGTGATAAAATAATTTATAATTTACTGAGATTTCTATTTCTATTTATATCAAATAGAAATTATCAAATACAGTAACAAGCTGTATCAATCAGTAATGAAACATGTTATTGTATCAATACAGTAACAATCTGGTTGCTTTTTAGAAGATTCGTTTTGAAATTGCAATAAGTAAGGTTGTGTTTTAATCTTATTATTATATGAATAAAGAATAATGAAGAATCTTATCAGAGATTATATTATGCATTAACGATTTGACGTCAACATTATTTATTAATATTTTTGATGGCAATAGAATATGCAGTGATGAATCCAAGTGAAGCTTATTCGTGACAACTGAAAATGTTTGATAGTATTAGGATAATGTCAGGTAAATAAGGCCAAGGTAAAACTAAAACGACTCAGTAATCAGCTATTAATTGTAGCAGCAGTAGCTAACTAGCATGCGCTGTATTTTAGGATGAGCAAATTGAAAATGATTACAAAAATACTGTAATTTTGTAGAAAATTTTGACAACTAAGAGGATTACATTGGATTGACGATTCAATTACAGAGAATTTTTTTTTTGTTGAAATATTTCTTTAAAATTTTCTAATTAAATAAAGGGGCAACAACCTCACTATTATGAACTGGATCCAATTAGAAACACAACGAAGGTAAACTGTAAATTACTCTTTTGATAAATAACTTTCAAGGTAGATAAATTACTTGAAAGATGAATATATTTATTTAATTTATGTAGCACATAATAGAGGACAATGATTATTTCATAAAGACTAAAAGACATAATAGAATTACTTCAAAAATGAATATCAATTCAATTACTGATAAGTGACTGAATGTTTTATGTAGCCTACAGTGTGTGAATGCATTAATTTTATTGATACATTGTACGTATTTTGTACTTTCATTTGTTATGTGACTTTGTCAATGCTCTTGAGCGGGACGACAGTAAATTATTCTTGATTCTTGAATTCAATTCGTTTATTTCTACTTGGCATAGCAATACATGTACATAATTATATTTGATATTTAACAAAATAAGAATTACATTTTTACAAAAACAGTACAAAGAACATATTGATTGAGTGGAATTCCCCCAGTAAGACTATGCGTCTGAGATTGGGGGACAGTTCCAGCAAGCAGTATTATATTTATTCATCTTTATGTAGCACAAAATAGAATACACTTTTGAGTTTTATAATAATCAAGGATAGGAATACATCACATATTGGACAACACTCATAAACTTTACATATTTCAAATATTTTTCAGCAACTTTGTCAATCGGTGAGGCATATGTTATAGACCTATGACATATGTTATTTATGTTACATATTTTATGATATATTTTGAAATGAATTGGACTAATATACAGAATTTAAAAAAATTTCTGCTCAAAATGAAATGTTTTATTGACAGAAATAAAAAAAATACATCTCAGAAATACCTAATGAAAGCAATACAAATTTGACAACATGGGAAAATACTATTACATAATAAAATGAAATGCAAATTGAGTAATTGCATCTCGAGGTACTAGACCTGTTTGAGATAGTAATATTGAAGTTTTTCAGTTTATCAGGTTGATAGTTTGACACCTATAAAAATTGATTACAAAACTAGCGCTAAAAAGTAGTTACTGAGGCCTTAAAATTTTATTTTTAATGCAATAATATTAAAACTATTGGTGATGAAAGGATTGCCAAATGTATATGGAGAGAAAGAATATAGTATATTACAATAGAAGAAGAAAAGGAAGGCCAAGGAATAGGTGGACAGATGATGTAGAGCAGGATTTGAGAACGCTTGGAGTTCGAAACTGGAAAAGGCAGGTAGTCGATCGGGAGAGATGGAGAGGCTTTGTGAGGGAGGCCAAGGGTTGTAGCGACCTGTAGAGCTAAGGAGTAACTAATATTAAAATTATTAAGCTTTCAAGTGTTTTTTTTCGGCTTTCTAACAACATTACCTACTAAATTCAAAATTGTTATCACTTGTTAATTATTCTCAAGGAGTATTCTCGGACCAGGAATGTGAAAAATGCGTCACATAGATACACATAACCTTTTGGACTTCATTAACCCTTCTACTACCAACGTTTTTCACATACACGAAATACCAAGTGGGGTAACTGGGTTACCCCAACAAGATATCTGTTTTATATAATTATTCTATATTTTTTCCATTAATTCATCTATGAAATGCATTACAAAAGCATTTAATATAATTAAAAATAAATGTCTTTTGTTGAAAAATATGTTTTCAATCAAAAACTGACAGGACAAAAAAATTGAGCATTCTATCATATAGATGTAGGGGAAATGTTGTCAAATAATTAAATTATGGCTATAGAGAAGCAATTTTTTCAAATTTAGATTTCAAGTGATCATTATGAATCAGGTTTGGCAAAAAAATGATAATTGAACATTAAATTTATATCATATGTATTCCGATAATGGATGGAATATACCAAAAAATTGCATGACATGGAATACCAAGCGGGGTAATAGAGTTATCCCAAGGATAAATCTGCTAATAATTGAAAAAATAAGAGGAATGAAATGATTTTATGAGAAAAAACAACTAGTGATATGTTTTTAACAAGTACTCAAGGTTTCAATGAAATACGTCAACATTATCTACAAAAAAATTGAGAAAATGTGGGTTGGGGTAGTCCAATTACCCCGCTTGGTAGTAGAAGGGTTAACATTAAAGTTTGAAAGAGGAATAGTATAAACTAAGTTTAAATTTCCTCTTTCAGATATATATTATTATGGATCATCGTATTGATAAATACGATTGATTGATAAATAGATTGATTGATAAATGTATCGCCAAAAACTTACTCATATTCTCGTTTCTCAGCTTCTTCTTGGCTAAGATCTTCCTCGACTGAGTAATCAAGGATGGGTTTCACACCGAAAGAGCGAAGCCTTTTAAGAGTCGGCACAATTTTGTACTGATCTTCACCAGCGACGAAATGGCCGTAGAAAGTTCCCTTCATCAGCAGGGTGAACATTTTTTCACCCAGGACAGCTTTCATCAGCTTCATAAGCTGTAAACAGAAACACTCATTATGAACAGTTCGAACAGACAGATAATTCAACCAAACATCGTGGAATTGAAATTGAAATTCTTTATTCTCCAAAAAAGATTAACAATACAATTATATTTGTATGTAAAAAATAAAAATACATTCCATTGGAGGCTCCTCTTATGGGCACATGCCTGTGAGAGAGGAGCGAGTTGTCTAGTAGCATCCAATATACATAATCTTAAATTTAACTATTCATAGCTATGAAAAATATGACTATAAATACAATATAAAAAAAATATTTAAGAAAGAATAGACTAGTGTAACAAATAAAACAAAACTCAATCTGGAGAGAGGTATTATTATGAATAAAAATAAAATAAATCAAATCAGGTAAACTAAAAACGAAGTGGGAAGCACGGTGAGATCCACGAACAAAATAAAATCGTAAAAAAGATACAATAATTGTTGAAAACCTGCTTTTTTGACCAAGGATCGAGAACACTCACATCCAACAAGCGTACTCATTCACCCATTAGTTACTCACCCTCAATGTTTAGGCAATGTACAATTATTATAATGTAAGCGCATAATTAAGTAGGGTTTACATTAGTCAAGTTTACTTGAACAAGTTCTTTTTAATGTTTGAGTTGACCTTCTCAGGCCTCCTCGGTGTACATATGAATTTCACTCTATCCAGTCCTAACCTCTCTCTCTCGAAATACAACTTTTCAAGAACTCTACAGCTGAACAGTGGCCACTGCTACCTGTATAGTTGTTGTTGAAGGAATATTGAAGGAAAGATTTTCAAAAAAATAAAGGTACCCTAATTTTAAGTTTTCTATACGTTTCAAGGTCCCCTGAGTCCAAAAACATGTTCCCTTTGTGATTGTGAGAATTTGGTATAGCTTATACCCCACAAGAAAAAAATCAGGAAGTCATACACGGACAAATTCGGTCATATTTCAAGTCAAGGAAAGTTACAATAATTCCTTTACTTGGGAAATTTACAATTATTTTACTTCCAAGGAAAGTACTGACTTTCCTTGATACTGTCTTGAATAAAGCATGCACTTCCAAGAATGTAAACATACTAGTTAGTGATCGTCATTTGGTTGTCACCTGTATCCAGGAATGGACGACATTTTCCTCTTACTGTTCCTGATAATACTTCATGGCTAGATTTTTTATAAATTTTTATCATGAAGTGATGAAAGTCGATTCTCCTTAATTTTGTGAGAATTATTTTAAAATTTCCCGTTATCCTATGTCGTTTTCCTTTATAGTTTTTTTCCCATTTCTTATCGTGAAGTGATGAAATTTAATTCTTCCCAATTTCGGGAGTATTATTTCAAAATTTCCCGTTCTCCTATGTCTCCCTTTAAAATAGAATGAGACATAACAATATTGGCTAACCATAATATTAAAATTTCCCGTTATCCTATGTCGTTTTACTTTATAGTTTTTTTCCTATTTCTTATCGTGAAGTGATGAAATTTAATTCTCCCCAATTTCGGGGGTATTATTTCAAAATTTCCCGTTCTCCTATGTCTCCCTTTAAAATAGAATGAGACATAACAATATTGGCTAACCATAATATAATAGTGATAGGTTTGCAACTTAAAGCTATTCATTTATTTATTTATTTTATTCACAATCACAAATCATAATTAAAATATGATTGGGAGAAGACAACAGGCATAGCCCAAAACTGTCTTCTCCCAAATTTTTACAAATAAAAGTCTCAAAAAAGGAGGTTAGATTTCACTTTTCACTTCAAAAAGTCCAATTTACACTTCAAAACTAATGACTAAACTAAAAATTTTAAATTTTGATATTTTAAAACTAATTAACAACAAAAATATTTCACTCAAAATGGAAATTTTTGAGTAATTTTACAAAATTTTGAGCCAGAAAAGAAACACAACTTCTATTCACTATTAGCACAGCTAAGTTAGTCTTCTCATGAAAGTTAGTCAAGGTTAAAATTGCTGCTATTTAGCACAAAGGGTTTAAATTAATTCGAAATCATGGACTGAAGATAATAATACTCGATTTATTCTTCAGGCGAACTGAATATATATAATGTATCTATAGTAGTATCCAATCAACTACAACCGTGTGATACTAAACTTTTATTTATCAACTCAATTGACTTGATCCTTCATCGTTATATTGTTGATCTCATGTTGTTATTGTACTCTTATTGAATGAGGAGGGAAGAAAGATTTTTTTAATGGCAAGTCTGCTAAGAAAAAAAGAGTAATGTACGTTGCGTGTTGTGTATTATTAAACCTAATAGGTGTATACGCCCATACAGCCGAATTTCTTCTTCAAGTTAGGCCTTCACAAGGAAACACATGATAATTCAAATACAACTGTAGTTGAAATGTGGAGACATGAATCTGGCTGGAGTATAATAGAATTACTGGTTAGAATATGTTGGATGAAACGTCAGAAATTGATCAGTTAAAATATATTTTTGTTTTTTATAGAGTTGTGTTTTTTCTGGCTCTAAATTTTGTCAAATTACACAAAAATGTTCCAATTAATGGTGATTTGAGTGTAATATTTTTGGTTTTTATTCTGTTTTTAACCGTCAAAATTTAAAATTCTTAGTTTTCGTTGTTTTTTAGTGAAAATGGACTAAATTTTAGGAAAGTGAAACCATAACCCTATTTCGGACATTTAAAATGTTATCTAAATTTAGGAGAGAAATAGTAGAAGGAGTATCCTTAGTTTTTCTCTCCCAATCAGTGCTACTTTGTAAAAATTACAAATAAATAAAATATGGAATATTGTGAAATTTCTCATTTTACAATAAGAATTTGTAGATATGGAAAACTCTAGAATAACTAGAAAAAAAACTAGAGTGGAAGAAAACTCGGTAAAAAAAGAAAAAATACAAGACACTCGCTATAATTATATTCAATTTTTCTGAACTAAATAAGCTTACTCCCTTTGGAAGGGTGACCGCTTGAGCCAACTCCTCTGAATATAATTCATGAGTTGTAAAATCGCTTCCCGGTGGTTCGGAACCCATCTAGAACTGTAGGTTCATTCGTCTCTCATTATCATCAGCTTTATTACCCACGCACAAGCCTAAAAGCTCATGTGAGCATCACCCTCAGCAAAAAAGATTAAGTTTTGAGCCTCCAAGTAAAACAAACAATCATGATGAATAGGCTACACTTTAATTTATAGGTGGTAAAATAATTTTACATCATTGTAAACTATGTTAATATTAAGACACTGAGCAGATGATGAGTTCTCAATAGAATAGGTTTTCATGATTATTCATAAATGAGTTTATCAGAGATTGACAATGGTGTAATGACCGAAACCGATCTTTCTAAGTACCAATAAATCTGTGTTTTTTTGACAATTTCCTAGTCTTTTTCATTAAATATGAATAATTACTACAATATCAACTTCTCAAATACAAAAAAGATTCATAAATGGGTTACACATACAAGATAAATGAACACGGATTGATATAACATTTGATTTAACGAAACCTTTATTTCGCAACCAAATCGTGAACATAACATTTAGATAATTCGATAATTAATTGGATAAACCATATTTCGCACAACCGAATTACAGAGATTTTTATTTCCCAAAATTGAGCAGTTAGCAAAGCAGCTGATTGAAATAAGTTTCTCTAAAGGTGCGTACAGATATACGCGCCGCGAACACGAGCAATTCACTTTTAATCAGCTGACTATATCTGTATTTTTACAGAAACGGTAAGATACAGATATAAAAAGCTTGGCATCAGCTGATTAAAAGTGAATTGCTCATGTTCGCGGCGCGTAAATCTGTACGCACCTTAACAGATCTTATTTAGATAATGAATTATTTACAGAGCTTCACAATCAAGTCATGAAAGATTGAATACTGGTAGAATACTGCCCATAGAGGAATTGCTCTTGGCAAAATGACATGCTTTCATATCGCTCAAAAAACAATACTGCAGACCTGTTGTAACCAGAAAGTATAGAATGTAATACTTTCTATAATCTTTGGTTGTAACCTGTACACATTGAAAGACTATGGCCCGGTTAAATTTTAACCGTGATTAATTCCACGAGAGCCAATCAGAGAAGACCTTTTTGATAAGACGGCTTCTCTGATTGGTTCTCGTGAAATTAATCACAATTAAAATTTAACCGGTTTTGTGCCGGTCTTTTTGATAAGACAGCTTCTCTGATTGGTTCTAGTGGAAATAATCACGATTAAAATTTAAACGGTTTTTGTGCAACCTGCACTTAACGCTTTAATGCTTTTTATACATAAATAGTGATGCTATATTGCGGTAGCCACACACCGAATATAAAAACTCCACTTTTTAGAGACATGTTTATTTTGATGTGCGCGATATAATGAACGCAGTTGAAGAGTTCAACAACTGAATAATACTCAAAAGAAGCTAAGCTTAATCAATCTGGCCAAACTAAAAAAAAATACATGTAATGAAATAAAAACACAAATATATCGTCAAATTCTAAAACCATGGTTTCGTGACCACATAGGTAACATTTTCAAGCTTGACAATATACATTTGTGTTTTTATTTCATTACGGCACGGTTCTACAACATTGACAGTGTCTCAGTCCAAAATCTATGTATATTAATTGGATACTCAATAGCAGTTAAGCTTCCCTGACTAAGAAAAAAATAGATAAATCTAGCAAATAGTAAGATGTATGTATGCCAGGTAAAAATTGGAAAAAATATGATCAAATTTTTGTTATCGATTTGTCAAGGCGTTGAGGGCGTACAGTAGTATACAGTTTGCGTATCAGAACGTATTATGAAACAGATAAATAGTGACCTCTGAGCCTTATCAAGGGGGAATTCAAGTCAGTCTTGAAAATTTCCATCATTCAGTGACTATCGATTGTATAGTGAACAGTGATTTGAATTCTAGTGACCGATGTGATTTGAACAACATTCTTCTCTGGTAATATTCATTCATTTCTTGTATTGGTAAAGTTCATAACAGGAGTGTTCAAAATCATAGAGAAATTAATTCTCAATTATATCGTACACATCTAAGAAAGGTCATTTATAAAGTTCTACAAAGTTTATTTACTAACTTTTATTTTTTCATTTTTATTTATTATAACTATTTTTTTTTACTTATTTTTATTTACTCAAAGTTTATTTACTCATTTATTTACAAAGTTCTACCAGCTTTGTCATTCAGCTTGGTTGCAATTCATTGACAATCAGAGAAATTATTATTATTAATTCCGACAAATAAATTAACCAATTATAACTAACTATAATTTGTTGATGGTTTTTGAAGATTTCGAAACTAGTTGTTTCATTAATAGCAAAGAGGATAAATCTATAGATTTGTAGTTCCTATTTTTCTATGAACTCTGATGGTTGAATCAATTGAATTTCTTAATAATCAATCTCACTTCAAATTGTGTTCAAGTTTAAAAATATTATTGCACAAATGGGAAATGTTTGATGGAATTATTATCTATTTGAAATGATGGAGTGATATGAAATATATTAGGTCTACTTGTAGAGAGGAGTCTTGGGCTGGAGCCTGTATTCAGCTATTATTATTATAATTATGTTTGTTTCTGTCCATAATGTCAACCACATTGGGTTGTCAACATAAATGCATTGGCTTGATTGGGTAGATTATGAATAGATAAATACAATAAATAAACATAAAAATCAAGGGAACATTGTAATAACATTCAATAATTTACCAATTCAACAATGACAGTAGAATGATTGGTTAATTAATTGCTGTTGGAAAACTATTTATTTATTCGAAACTGATACATTTCAACAATAAATGAAACCACACAGTCTGGGAAAATTCATTTTAGAATAAACCAACTAGATAAATAAATGTTTATTTCCCAAAAAAACTAAAACTACAACATCAATTACACAAAATATTAGATAAATTACAATATTACATACAATAGTTAGTTACAAAAAATTCTTATAATGTGTCCTCTACTTGTTTAGTTTTTTCTGTGTGGAAATTGACCTACTCCACTATGGCGTACCATGTTCTAGAGTAGGTTAGAAGATTACAAGTAATCCTCAAATTTTATAGAAAACAAGCAAAATTATTTAAAAAATATATGGACAGAATAAAATGTAAAAACATTAGATTTCGTATTGAAATTTTGTGAGGAAGGTTAATTGGTTTAGTAATTTTAAAAAATAGCTTATAAGTAGTACAACACATTTGCATTTTTATTTATCTGTACAGTTCAACTGCTCTAATTCCAAGGTCGAGAAATTAGTTTATAATTCGTACCAGTTATAATTGACTTGAAGAATGGATTGCAATTGAAAAGCACACTTGAAACAGGATTTATTATTGTTTGTATTCACAAGAGTGTCAATATTTATATGGTGTATATTCTTGAGTGTTTGGATTCTCACGAAATTCAAGAGACGGCACTTGAAATTGAGATTAACGACCTCTCAAGAGTGGGAGAGAGAGAGAGAGAGAGTGTGACAGTGATTTGTCAAGAACCAATTCACTATGCCATTACCCCCCTGTGGAGTCAATCCTTCAACATCCGTAACTATTGATGGCTTAATCCACGTGGACCCAATTTCCGATTTCTAATGATTGGATGAACACGATTCACTCAAAATAGCCTACTCGTGTCTTTTTCTTTTGCTGGATACCGCGTGCATAAGTATTCACTTGTGAGAGGGTCACATATATATTAAATAATCCGGCAAGTTGTTAATTTTGGCGCTAGTTGATCGTTATATAAGTCTAGTACTGAGCCAAGTACGAATTAGATTCAGCAATACGCCGTTCATATCAAAGAGAATGAAGTATGTCAAATTTATTTACTCTGCTTATTTC
Organism: Nilaparvata lugens; assembly: GCF_014356525.2. Taxonomy (NCBI): domain Eukaryota; kingdom Metazoa; phylum Arthropoda; class Insecta; order Hemiptera; family Delphacidae; genus Nilaparvata; species Nilaparvata lugens. Next base: position 100,987,869 of record NC_052518.1, read on the forward strand.
TAACCCATGTTATTTACTTTGCACCTTTATTCGAAACTTGCAATGAGATGAGAGCAACATATAAATTTCAAACTCTGCTCATAGAAAGAGGAAAATTAAAAAAAAAAACTTTAAAAGCAGTAGGACAGACAGGTTATGTAATTTTTCCTAGAATGAAAATACCATGCCGTGAAGCAATTAATGCATTCAGGGTTTCATTCTAAACCAGAAATTATAGGCTTACTTTGTAATTTTAAATTTTTGTGACTAACAAATCTACTATAAGGTGAGAGCAACATATAAATTTCCAACTCCGTTTAAAGAAAGAGGAAAATTATAAGATAACTGTAAAAACAATAGGACAGGTTATGTAATTTTTCTTAGAATGAAAATACGATGCCGTGAAGTAATTAGTGCAGCTATAACTATCATATGTATTTAGGGTTCCATTCTAAACCAGAAATTATAGGCTTACTTTGTAATTTTAAATTTTTGTGACTAACAAATCTACTTAAGGTGAGAGCAACATATAAATTTCCAACGCTGTTCATAGAAAGAGGAAAATCATAAGATAACTGTAAAAGCAGTAGGACAGACAGGTTATGTAATTTTTCCTAGAATGAAAATACCATGCCGTGAAGCAATTAATGCAGCTGTAACTATCATATGTATTTAGGGTTCCATTCTAAAGCAGAAATTATAGGTTCGTTTTTTAATTTTAATGTAAAAAATAACAAATCTACTATAAGTAGAACCCGATTAACAGATTAATATTAAAATTTGAGTGAAGTACAAAGCACTAGAAGAAAATATTTCTTCAAGAGCACTTCTCATCAGATTGATTCATTCCAATCTTCACTTTTGAGTACTCCTACAAAGTAAGCTCTTAATAATTTAATGAATTAGTTCTTCAACTTGGACCACAAATCACACAATTTTTTTATAGCATCTCATGAACCAATAGAATTGTTTGTATTTTTGTGAATGTGATGTGGTAGATTTCCATATTGAATGAAAACTACTTGAATTGTCAAAACCATTAATTTATTGAAAAAAATTGAGATGCTAGTTTCGGTTGTTGCACCATTGTCAGTCTCTAGTAAACTGAAAGCTTATACATTGAGCAGTAGAATATATATAATGTGGGTGAAGCTCTACGATTGGCCGAGACCAATGAAGGTTCAGCTCGACAGTCATTGGCCGAGACGAGACACGCCCAAGTATTCCAAATATATGTTCTGATGACCATATTTGGAATAATTTTGCATGCATTGTCTCATCCAATGACAGTAGAGTTCAGCCTTCATTGGTCAACAGCTGATGGCCAATCGTAAAGCTTCACACAAAAAATTGTCAAAACCACAGATTCTATTAAAAGAAGAAAGACCGGTTTCGGTTGTTACACCATTATCAATCTCTGGAAAACTTCACAAATACTAAATAATCTGCTGCTCATTTTTCAAGCTTTCTAGAGCTTATACACTGGAGATTGATAATGGTGAAACAAACTAGACTAGTATCTCAAATTGTTTTAATTCATCAGTGGTTTTGACAATATAAAGTCATTTCTATTTTTGTTTTTTTCTAGTATCTCAAATTGTTTTAATTCATCAGTGGTTTTGACAATATAAAGTCATTTCTATTTTTGTTTTTTTAATCTTTTTAAAGCTTAGATCATATTGTTGGCATAAAGATCAATCTAAATGTTCGTACAGAACAATGAGCAATTGACTTTGAATTTCATTACAGAAATAATAATAAAAATAAAGGGCTCATTGAGAAGTCATTGAACTACGATAATACTAATGCAGAATATAAGATATTATTAATATCACATTTTGAACAATTCATCTGAGTGTATCAATATTTTCTAATTTAGATTTGCATGAGCTCATCATTCTAGAAATATTGAAGGAAGACAAGCACTGTATTTTAGGTTGAAGTATGAAGCAGATTATATTGTTCTGCTCCTCTATGTTCAAGATTTCAGTTTACTTGAGATTGATCATTGTATAACAACAGAAACTAGTATCTCGAATTGATTCTATAAATTGGATGTTTTGACAAAATCAAGTCATTTTAATTCAACCAATAGAATGTACACAATACTTTTCCAAATTAATCTGGCGATTTTACTAATTTGATATTAAATGTGAAAATGAAGTTTAAAATTCAATAAATTTTAAAGTTCAAAATGAAGTTTAAAATTCAATAAATTTAAAGTTCAAAATGAAGTTTAAAATTCAATAAATTTAAAGTTCAAAATGAAGTTTAAAATTCAATAAATTTAAAGTTCAAAATGAAGTTTAAAAAATGTCAATTGTGAATTCTTTATTCTGGTATTCTTTATTGATTCATACAATAAGTACATCATCAAAATGAAAGGGAGAGAAAAAATAAGGTATTATATTAAATATCAATTACATAATATTATTAACAAAATATATGAATTCTTTATTCTTGTATTCTTATTGATTCATACAATAAGTACATCATCAAAATGATAGGGAGAGGAAAAATAAGGTATTATATTAAATATCAATTACATAATATTATTAACAAAATATATGAATTCTTTATTCTTGTATTATTTATTGATTCACACGATAAGTACATCATCAAAATGATAGGGAGAGAAAAAATAAGGTATTATATTAAATATCAATTACATAATATTATTAACAAAATATATGAATTCTTTATTCTTGTATTCTTTATTGATTCATACAATAAGTACATCATCAAAATGATAGGGAGGGAAAAAATAAGGTATTATAATGTTGTACTAAAGCAAATAAGATGTTATAGTAATCTAAGATTACAAAAAAATGAGCCTCTACGTCTTATTGGAGCTTTCGAATCAGTTTTCAATAAACCAACTATAGGTCAAATTTGTTTGTGGTCCAACAAAACAGCTTTTCCCAATTTGATAGAATATCCAACAAAAGACTATGCATGAAAATAGGATTCATACGAAAATGATGAAGCCCTAAAGCGTATTATTCCGAGCTTTCAGAAATAGTCTTTAGGAAGCTTTTGATTCGTTGACGATGAAAACATGTTGTCTACATTTTCCCGTCAAAGGGAAAATACGTCATTAGCTTTGTGCGTATGTCTTGTTTATATTATTTCCTAAAGTCAGTCCACGTTATAAAGGCAGTATTTGATACACAATGGTGTTGCTATCCTTGTCTATCATTAGACAAAGCAGATAGCGCTATCCTTTTTTAGCTCTGCAACGTTTCCAGATGATTTTTCAAGAATGTAGAAATAAAACTGACAAAATATTCCATATCAATCATGAAAATGTATTAATTAATCATTGATAAATTATTAAAAAAACACAAAATACAAGAACACCCTTTATTTAAAATATTTCAAAAGAACAAATAGTTTCGGCCTTCAGCCATTTTCAAGTTCAAAATTATTGAAAAATATATTTTATTGTAAGATAGAATATAATTGATTATTTTAAACAAGAATCACAAGTTTATATCACATCAGATATACCGGTATCTATGGAGGGAAGTGGCAAAGCAGAGAATCGGCAACGTTGTCCTATATTTCTCCATTTCCATTATAACGTGAACCTCACCATTGTTATTCTATTTTGAAAGTTTCAACAATCAAATCAATCAAAATCAAAATCAATTTATTTGCCATAAAATACATTACAATTATATGAATTGTCCTCTAAATACAATTTGACTTTGAAAATAATATTTCTGTAATAAAACACAAATGTCAATCAAATTAGTAAATAGAGAAAGCAAAATATCAAGCTTTTTTATCAATTCGAGGCTCGACTAGCATAAGTTAAGAACTTGTGCGCTAGCCGATATAAATTATGCAGATATTTGTAAGACAATAATATAATTACCAAATGAGCACATCTCGAAAATCTTCTCCTAAAGAGGATAATAAATTTATTTTATTGGTTGAGAAGGATTGGAATTGAATGGTTGGAAATAAACAGTTGATTAGAGACAATATTTTTATGTTTTACTTTTACTTTCAAGTGTCTGTGTTTTGTTTCAATGTGGAAATTAGTGAAGAATTGAAAAGTCGCACATAACCTTTACTTGGACAATTTATTTTATGAAATTGGGATGAAAAGAGTTTCTTTGTCCTTAAGTTGATTGTAAATTATAAATAAAGATGAAAGTATACATATACAGTTCAGTAGAATATACAATAAGGACTTGATCAAATAGATTCTCAGAGTCCTAAGCTCAGATTACTAAGAAAATAAGAAAATGATTCACGATTTTCAATAAGCGACTAATGTGTTGACAGATTTAAAATGAAAGTTGTTCATCAAATATTCATTATAATTATTTCTTCCCATAAAATTGGATGAGAATTTTCTAAACTCTATTTTCTATTTACGATAATTTTTTTTGAAATTTGAGTTCTATCAATCAATTCTGTTTGTGAATACTAATGCCTTGAGAATCCAAAGCTGGAATAACTCTTATCAACAAAACTTAGAATCGTTACTACAGTGAGGTCCACGTTATAATGGCAGTGAAGAAAGATGGGAGAAAAACGTTGCCAAGTCTCTCCATTTTGCCACTGACTGTACACAGCTGTTACTCAATTCATCCCATTAAATTTAATCTAATAATAATTATCATTTCCTTGATAAAATAATCAATTTAATGTCAAATTGATCAAGAAAATATATTTTTTCATGATTTGATTCAAAAATTTGCTTTCATGACTGAGATCAGATTTTTATTTTTATACAAACCTGAAATGGCGGCTAATTTAAAAAGCTGTGATCAATCTGAATTTCAAAACAACAGAAATTTAGTTATTTGGTAGGTATTCTATTCCAATTTCCTTTAAAAATAATAGAAATTCTATTTAAAAATGAGTAATTTCAATGGATTAATTCTGAAATAACTTTTCAATATTATTTATACTGGTACGAGTAGGTCTAACCTATTCGGGTAGGCTAACTTGAGCATGGTTGAAGTCTAGGACGGTTAGTTACTTTTCAACTTTTAAAATGTCATTACAGGTATTTTAATTTGTGTTTCTCATAAGGTAATGTTTAAAAATTATTTCATTGTTTGAAAATTATTTCATTGAAAAATACATTTTAAATCAATTATACGACTTGTGTACTCAAGTATTTTGATAGAATGATGAAAAAAATGGCGGCTGAGAATATGGTTTGTTCAGTTTTGTACAGTCACTGTCAAAAGTAAATATAAAATATTCTGGCAAATAGAAAACATTGCAAAGCGAGAGAGAGATAGTGCTATCTGTTTTGTTGTATGATAGAAAAGGACAGCAACAGTATTGTCAATAGTACACTGCCATCATAATGTGGACCTCACTATAGCTGACCAAGCATATTATAGTGACGTCCACGTTATAATGGCAGTGTTTGATTGGCAATGGTATTGCTATCCTTGTCATCATTCAACAAAGCGTATAGCGCTATCTCTTTCTCGCTTTGCTCTGTTGCCAGTTCGTCTATCAACAATGTAGAATTAACAATTAATTAACAAAATACTTCATCTTAATTTTGAAAATTCAGTATGAAATTATTGAAAAATATAATTCCTTCATTAATAAAATATAATTGATTATTTTAAATGAGAATGAACAGACAATAGACCTGTATCAGCTATTGTCTATAGAAGGCATTGACAAGATGAGGATCGGCAACATTGATCTCCTATCTTTCTCCACTGCCATTATAACGTGGACCTCACTATAGACACGCTATGGCAGTATTTGATTAACATTGGTGACAGGGCATATAGCGCTATCCTTTTCTAGCTCCGCAACATTGCCACGATCGTGTTTCAACAATGTTGAAATGTAAATTAACAAAATATTGAATCTCAATTATGAAAATTTATTATTAGGTCATTAAAAAATACATTTTCTAGACGATTAAAATATAACTGACTAGCCGTCAGGCTCGCTTCGCTCGCCATATCCGTCTAGCCAGGGGGCTCCGCCCCCTGGACCCCCGACTGGATCGTCCGAGAATAATATCAGCGGGCTCGCTTCGCTCGCCTGCATTTTTCATTTGAGCATGCTTCATTCCATCAGAAAGTACTGAGAAAACGCAGAAAAGCTGAGAAAAACGTTGTGCGTATCTTTGACGTTATTTTAAATTCCTTCTAATACAACATTATTATACTCCAGCTGAGCTTCTGTATTAAATTTGAACATTTTCTGATCATTTGTTCTCGATAAAGCTGAGAAAGCGCAAAAAAAAACTCTGGAAAAACGCAGATTTTGGGCGTATCTTTGACGTCATTGCAAATTCCTTTTAACAACATTATTACTTCCTAGCTGAGCTTCTATACTAAATTTGAACATTTTCTGTTCATTTGTTCTCGATAAACCTGAGAAAACGCAGATTTTGGGCGTATTTTTGGAAATTTTTCTAAATCCGTTCTTAGTGCGCCTCTAAAGGGCCAACTGAACGAACATACCTACCAAATTTGAACAGTTTTGGTCTGGTAGATTTTTAGTTCTGCGAGTGAGTGAGTGAGTGAGTCAGTCAGTGAGTGCCATTTCGCTTTTATATACAGTAGAACCTCTGTATAACGAAGTCAATTATCCCGAGAAAAAAATCGCTGTAGAGAGGTATTCGTTATAGAGAGGTTGTTCTGTCAAGAAAACTGGCATGATCTTATGGATCTTATAATATATCACGGGCAGTTATTAAATGAATATGGTACATAAAACATCGAGAACGTAGATAGTGACATTTTGTGAAATGTCACACATTTTACAAAATTGAAATGTATGACAAAAGCAAATGATGGGAGGATGGGGAAATCCAGCATTTCCGTTCCTTCATTCATAAATGGCGAGTTCTAACAAATGAAATGTGTGACAGAAGCAAGGATGAGAAAGTCCAGTCGTTTACCTGCCTGCTCTACGAATGAATTCTTGGAATTCTAAATTTCCAGTCACTTGCATTCAATTTCCGACATGTGTTTCAACCTGTATTGACTGTCAACCACTCTATCTTCTTCCTACCTGAATTGCCATTATTTTTAGTCTATTGACCTTTATGCTGAAACTGAACAATTCCTTGAAAATGACTGTCTGGTTCCTATACACGCTACATTTTGTATGTTGAAGTGAAGAGAAAACTTTGTTGTTGAGAGGTCCGAAATTCGTTAAATAGAGGTGAATAAGCAGCCAAAACTCTAAAATGTCATTTGATCAGGTAAAAATTCGTTGTGTAGAGGATTTCGTTAAGTGGAGGTTCGTTATAGAGAGGTTTGACTGTATATAGATTATTTTTAACAAGAATGAACAGTTAATATTACATCAGACCGGTATCAACTATTCTATACAGAAGGCAGTGACAAGGCCGAGAATCGGCAACGTTGTTCTCCTATCTTTCTCCACCGCTATTATAACGTGGACCGCACTATAGGTAGTCGAGAATCCCTGATTCGTTGACTCATCACGTGAGAATGATAGCTTAACGTCGCTAAGTGACCTTGACAATGTCAACAATTTAAACCCAGCTAACTAGCCGATTTGAAGTACTCAAGAATTAGTAAAATGAGCTACGTCTGTTTCCGCGTTCAAATAAGCAGGTGAGCTCTCGTATGACCAGCTTGAAAAGCACGTGTTCAGATAACTAGTTTTAGATTTTATTTTTTACCCAATTACTGAAGTTTTTCGCAATTGTTTTACGGAACTACAACATACATTCAACGATTTCAAATACATTTTGAAATAAATTAAAATTGAAGCTCATAACGAAATCGTAGGCCGTATTGAACAGGGAAGATGATTTTGCCATGCATTAAATTCAAATAATCTACATCCGCCAGTAACTGAACGCTGATTATTCAGGAACATACGAACAAGTGAACTCGTTACTTCAAGATCACAATTTAATTCTTGTAGCTGATTAGAAGATACAATAAGTTACAACAAACAATAAGAATACTTGAGCAAGTCTTCAATATTCAGAGATCTTTCAATCTATCAAGAATAGTTCAGGTTCATCGATCTAGATGTAACGTGATAAATGAATGATTTTCAAAATGGAATTGCACAATATGTGTAATTTTAATTTGATCATTTCTTGGCAATAAACTCGTGCAACTGACCTGTATTTTTTTTAAAATTTGTAACGATGATTAACGTATTTTGTTCAAGCTAGCTGTGAAGCTATACCTCCAGAAATTGTACTGTTCTTCACTAGCTACGGTACATACATTTTTCAACTGTATAGTTCCTATTTGCAAATACAATATAAATATTCTATTGTACACCCTATAAATTGAGAAATGTATAAAAGCTATTGAATTTATATCTATGGGCGAAAGTAACCAATAGAGTAAGAGACCACCAGGTTTGATTTCCTTGCTTGTGTAAATATTACATCTAAATTTTCAGCAACATTTTTCATCAACATTTTTCATCAACATTTTACAATCAACAAATAGGAAAGCCTCGATTTCGGGTGAAGTTTTAGGAAATTTGTGAAATTTTCACTTCGATTCTCCCACGCATCAAGAGCTGATTTTGTGTAACAAATTTTAACACTCATGGATCATTGATTTTCGAAAAATATATGGGGGAGCGGGAGCGCATTGAAAACTGAAAAAAACACTCATGGAACATTGTTTCTCGAAAAATATCTGGGAGAGCGCATTGAAAAAGAAAAAAAAAAGACTGAGAAAATGTGATTTACAAAATCCTCAGATTATAAATTCCAGCTGAACTTGCTCACTAAAAGCATTCTAGTCCAGGGCCGGATTTAGTAATTTGGCGCCCCTAGGCCCAACATTTTTTCCGATCACGACTCACCTAACCAAACTTAGAGTTGCTCTAAAAATATTTTAAAAATCTATAGCAGGCCTCTTATGTTAATTACTTGAAAATATCACGATGCATTTCATAACTATAGTATTTTTTTTAAAGAATTTACTGGTTTGTTCTAGAATTTTAGAGAAAATACTTCTAGCGAAGAAAGGCATAACAAACTCAAGACACATTGTCAAGCTGCTTGCTGCCCATTGGTAGATGTGAAGACAAAATGGCGACTGATCAACCCATTGACCAATCAGACAGCTCCTTGGTTTAGGAGGCGTGAACTACTAATTCAACCACTCCAAAATCATGTACGCTGAAAAGTGTAATTAGCGATAATAATGTAATAAAAGGGTAATATAATCATCTTTTCAAATGGAGATGAATAGAGGAATAAGTCAGTCTATTTCGCCTGAATAATATACAGATCTGTAGGTAAGATGAGTTTTAGTTGACAGATTAATACACAACCATAATTGACAAATAGCATAATTAGCAACATATCAATAGGATGCACCTTTCTTTATTACGAAACATAATTAATCAATGGGCGACTGAATCCACAAATACAACTGTGTAAACATTTTTTCATCTGTTTAAATCATTTGATGGATTAGCTCAACCAATTCAACTAATCCTGATCTATTGATAAAACGTGTTGACATAATTTGTATCGAATTACGTCGAGTTGTAGGTAGAATATCTTTAATCGTGTCCATTTACTCAAGCTTGAGCGAATTGATAACCCTCTCATAAATTATTCTTACCACAAACTTCTAAATTTTACAGTTTAAGTTCAGCCAAGTCCTTCTAAAACATAAAGTGCCCGTTGCACAGAAGCCGGTTAAATTTTAATCGTGATTAATTCCACAAAAACCAATCAGAGAAGCCGTCTTATCTAAAAGACTATGAGAAGCCGTCTTATTTAAAAGGACTTCTCTGATTGGTTCTCGTGAATTTAATCACGGTTAAAATTAAACCGCCTTTTGTGCAACCGGCACTTTATGTGAACTGATTACTGTAAAATTTAGAAGTTGCGATAAGAATGATTTATGAGAGGGTTATCAATTCGCTCAAGCTTGAGTAAATGGACACGATAAAATATATTTTGTACCTACAACTCGACGTAATTCGTTACAAATTATGTCAATTTGGAATAGATTGGGGGTAGTGGAATTGGTTGAGCTAATCCATACTCTATCCATGACTCTAGGGGCACTCCGAACCATTAGAAAACTACTCGTCTGAAGTTCAAAATGTATCCGAAATGTAAACAGAATGTCCCAATCCTATAAGTTATGTTAAGTACCAAACTCTGGGTAATGGTTTTATGGGTCGAAATGAAGAGAAAATCAAGAATAACATTTTTTCGAAAAACGCTTCGTTTACCAGATATCCGCTATTTTTTATTTTCCACAAAATAACTTATACCTCGAGAATAGTTTACCGATTTCTTTCATACTTGAAATGCAACTTACTTGTGTCATGACCTAACAAATAACAAATCGATAACAAATAACCAGCTCAGATTGAAAATACATTTGAAAATAGGGAAATGTAACATTTATAAAATGTCAAGAATGCTTTACTATAGCCCTTTTTATTACAACTCGAATGATGTAACTGTCCTAACAATCAGATGATGTATACCATAAATCAGAAGCTTGAAAAGCATAGAATCCATCCTAATTATCACCATTAATTCTATGTTTTTCAAGCTACTGATCATTTAATATTATAATGTATTATTAATTAGTTTCATAGGTGAAGAATGATACCTAAATGTTTATTTGCCATCATTCTCAGACATAGAAACAAAATGTGGAAAGAAGTACAGATGTTTTGATGTTTTTTCATGAGTATAATTGTGGATTTAAGTAAAATTTTAAATATGTTTTTGCAATTGTGAAGGAAGATTTTTGTTTGGATTCTTATTTTGAAATTAATTAATCTTATAAATTCAAAATTGTAGTAGATATATTTTTTGGACTCAAAATAGAGTGAGAATTAGTTATCATTTTCACATAACCTCTGGACTGTGTATTCTAAATTCTAAATTCTAAATTCTAAAGGTCTGTTTTGGGCGAATGTCTGCTGTTCTTACCTGGATTGCATTTGTATATGAATAAATAGATAAATAAAATTGCTTCAGGCACTAATGATATTAACAGAGACAAGAAATATAGTTCGGCTATATTATCCTAATTCCTTATATTATCCATAATTCCTTATGCTTATCCTTTATCTATGATATTAGGCAGTAGATACTCAACTAATATTGAATTATTTTTATAGTGCATATTTTTTTGAACCCTTCAGATGAGATATTCGACGTAATAAACCATGCACGACCAATTTGACCGCTGGGGCACTTCAACAACACTTACAACGAAGTGGGTGATAAAAAAGCTGTAACTTTGAAGGGCATCTTCGGATGGTAATGTGATGAGGTAGTCATGCAACAATTTCTCATCCATAATTCGATCAAGATGAAATGCGTCCAGCTCCCCGAATAACATCACAGTTTGACAGAAAGCAATTCATTAGAAAAGATCGAAATTTCGTCAAAGATCATTCGATATGACGAGACAGCACCGCAGACTTTTGCCAAAGCTAGAGCCGATTATTTCGGGGGCGATTTAAAAATAGAGCTAAACGAAACCGTCACGCCAAGGAAGGCTGGTCCAATGTAATCACTCCACCTCAATAATGAGAAAACTCTGGGAAATCATCGTCGGAATCTGAATACAATGAAATTTACATTACAACGTTGAGTATATTTGGATTTGATATCAAAGTATTTGAAGGTGGTGGGGGAATAGTACACCTGTATAATTCACCAAAGTTGAAGAGTCCAACGTCATCTGACGATCACACAGGCATTGTCGGGCTCGAGTGGTAAAACCACGTGACTTAACAGAGCCAAGATATTCTCGGTGCAAGTTATTTATAAATGTCTTGACTTTTGACTTTAACACAGCGCGCTTAACCTATCATCTAGAGGTCTTCCAAGTTGCGGGTTATAATGGGCCTCAAAACTAGTTCACCAACACAATGAAGGCCTGAATTTCCGAAAATTGCGACACCCCATGACTTCCACACACCCTTCCCGTATTTTTTTATTAATAAAATCGGTTCACTATGATGCTGCCGTGAGAGAGATCTCTTCTCTTTTGATGAAAAAATCAAGAGTAGCTTGCCCAGATCGAACGTAATCAATGAATGGAATTTATCTGTTGATCATTAATATAAATGTATCATGTATCATCAATTACTATAAATCCATAGGTGCTCCAAGCCATCAGAGAACAATACTCGGAGGAAGCTAATATATAACTTAAAATCACTAACATTCAATTCAATTCAATTTATTTCACCAAAACACAGAAAACAGTACAAAGATGTGACAATCAGAGAAAAAGAAACAATAATTATTATTCTGAATATCTATATCAACTATCTGAAAAATACGGCTGGAGGTGAATAAGTAATAAATTGAATTATGGTTAATTAAAAACTAAAAATGCCACTTAATTCTATGATCTGCAACTTTTCAGAATTCGAGATTTTTTGATTCCACTGTTTTTTTGTTCATCCAACTTCAATTCCATCTGTGATATTAGCTTATTTTTTCAATGATTTAGACTATATTATATAAATATTGTAGTAACATATGTAATGTATTTATGATGTGATGTTTATGACTTGTGTTAATATTGTATTATATACGATGCATAACATGAAAAATAAAATTGAATTGAATTGTGAAGAACTACTGGCAGAAGTGAAACACTTGTTCGCCAATAGGAGTAGAGACTTAACTGTTTCTAAATCTTAAACTAATAATTTAAAGTGGAATCTTTTTATTCAAACAATGGTAAAAAAGTTTTATTTATAAAAATTAGACCATATTGTTGGCATAAATTCTGAACGTTCTGTAAGGTTCATTGAAAAGTCATTGAATTACAATAATACTGATGTAGAATATAAGATATTGATAAATTCAAATTAAGAATAATACATTGCATCAATATTGATTAATTTTAATTCACATAAGCTCAACATTCGAAAAATAATGAAGCAAGACATGTACTGGATTTTAGATTCAATTTCACTTTATTTCCAAAAAACATAATACACTAATATGAAATACAATATACAACATATTTTGGAATTCCCCTACTAGACTATCCATATGTGTGTAGGAGGGGGGGGGGGATTGATATAAGTATGGAGATAAAACAGTCATTCGTAGAAAATTGATACTTCAAATGATAGCAAATGTAATAGGAAGTCAGATTTCCTCTCCTTTGGTACACAATAAGGAGAAAATGTGAATGAACCAAAACGGAAATGAATCTACATGAGGATATGAATAGACGTCTACTTATTTGGGATTAATAACACAAAAATAACTCAAGGTCACACACCTTTGAGAATAAAAAGTGTTTATGGCCATTTTAGCAGTACATAAACTGCAGTTGAATAGTGATTCAGTTTTTAAAGACAACAACTTCATAGGAAAGTACAAATAATTATCCACACATGGTTATGCTATGAGGATATTTTAGCTACGAGATTTTCCTATTGTGTGGTTCAAAACTAAGACTTGTAACTGAGGATAACGCCTATTAGTTACACAAAAGTCTGTTAAGTTTCAACTCTAATCAAGTGCTAATTGAAGTTATTTCACTATCAACATTATTTTACACATTAATTCATTCATTCAGACTCGATTCTACATGAGGAGTACTATTCTATAAATTATTGTATAATTTGAATTAATTCAAGTGTTTGTAACAAGTTGTTTCTTTCGACAATAAAACATTTTATTCACGCAAAAAAATATGTTAACCGCTTCTGATTGATTTTTGTGGCATTTAACCGTAATTTAATAACCTTTAAAACTCAACAGATTTCTGTGCAACCGGGTCTTATTGTCTGAAAAATTACGAAAAATGATTTATATACTTATTATACTTCAACCGAGTGTAATTGTCTGGGAAATCTACGAAAAATATTGACAATGACTCAGTCGAATTTTTTGAAAAATAATACAGTATACTTCAAACAGGTCTTATTGTTTGGAAAATAATAAGCTGTAGTTTTCTATGAAGTGTGAAGTTTTTAGCTCAAAAATTTCTAGTTTCATTCAAAATTTAGATTTTTTGAACAATTACTAAGTTACTGGTCTGGATTTTTTGATTTTACTCCTATAGTACCTATTTGATTCAAAATTTGCTCGTTTATCTGAGTATTGAAGAGCGTAAATTATATTTTGAAAAGTGAAAGTGACATGACCAACATTTTGATTTGGACAGTATAGTATACATTGGAAATGGGACAGTTTTGGGCATGTTGTGCCTTTCCTCATGTTAAATATTTGTACACAATATGATAAATAAAATCAACGAAAAATGATACAGTCATACAGTATACTTCAACCAGGTCTTATTGTCTGAAAATCGACGAAGAATGATAAAGTATACTTCAACCGAGTCTCATTGTCTGAAAAATCTAAGAAAAATTATACAATATACTTAAACCGAGTCTCATTATCTAAAAAATCGACGAAAAATGATAAAGTATACTTCAACCGGATCTTATTGTCAGAAAAATCGACGATAAATGATATACTTCAACCGAGTCTCATTGTCTGAAAAATCTACGAAAAATAATACAATATACTTCTACCGGGTCTTATTGTCTGAAAAATCGATGAAAAATTATAAAGTATACTTCAACCGGGTCATATTATCTGAAAAATCGACGAAAACTAGTAAAGTATAATTCAACCGGGTCTTATTGTCTCAAAAATCGACGAAAAATGATAAAGTATACTTCAACCGGTCCTTATTGTCTGGGAAATCGACGAAAAATGATACAGTATACTTCAACCGGGTCATATTGTCTGAAAAATCGACGAAAAATGATAAAGTATACTTCAACCGGGTCTTATTGTCTGAAAAATCGACGAAAAATGATCCAGTATATTAGTTACCGACATAGAGATATAAAGTGAGAGTCGATAGCCCAATTTGTGAACAGTGCCAAGAATTTGAATCCATCATTAAATACAATTTTTGTAGAACAACCAACAACTATCACTGCGTAGAAGAAAGTGAAAATTGGAGGGCATCTGTACATAATTGAAAAGCAGAGACAGTGGGTGGAGGGGTGGAGGTTGGAAAGTTGAAGAGGAGAATAATTGATTGGAGCAAAGACCAAAGGCAGAGGAGCTTCCCTCAATCAATAACCTATTGTGGAAATGGTCGAGATATTTAATTGGTTTTGAATCAAAGAGCAGAATCCAAGCTCAGCAATGACTGTATTATCGCAAAATCATATTGGATATAATCTAAGAACTTGCAACTGAACAATTATAATATAATCATGTATTTTAGCAATGTATTTATGACAGCAATTATTTGTGGAGAATAGTCTATAATATAATAAAGGGAAGAATTGGCACGTGACTTCGCGAATGACGTATCATCACGTCTGAACTACTCTACAGATCAACTTTAAATTTTGCAAATAGACTCATATTTATAGACTCATGGTTATATGCCTATTTTAAATTCTAAAAGATTTCAGTATGTCAAATTTTTAGTTATCGCATATAATTGTGACCCTTGCAGAGCACGGGTTATAAATGCTAGTCTATAATATAATAAAGGAAAAATTGGATTATACACGTACGGGATAGGAAATTCACGAATGACGCATCATCACGTCTGAGCTACTCAAATTGAAATTTTGCAGATAGATTCTTAATTTACAGATGGAATTAAATAGAGAATGCATTTATTCAAATGCTAATTAATATATAATTATTATTTAACGAAAATCCCAAATAAATGCTGCAATCACCCTGAGGACTTCTGCTACTGCAGACATTGACAACAGGGTTAACAGCTAGATGGAAATTCGATGAGAACTACTATCCAAAAATTAGTTGCCAGCCAGGGAATCGAACCCGGTACCTCCCAATTGCTAGTCAGGAATGCTTACCCTTACACCAAACTGACAATCTCTGGATAGCAACGCTCATTTTAAACGAATTAAACTATTTAACTCCATCTGTAACTGGTTGGCCGCTATGGGTTCATATAAAATGAGCGCTGCTATCCAGAGATTGTCAGTTTGGTGTAAGGGTAAGCATTCCTGACTAGCAATTGGGAGATACCGGGTTCGATTCCCGGGCTGGCAACTAATTTTTGGATAGTAGTTCTCATCCAATTTCCATCTAGCTGTTAACCCTGTTGTCAATGTCTGCAGTAGCAGAAATCTTCAGGGTGATTTGCAGCATTTATTTGGGATTTTCGTTAAATAGTGATTCTTAATTTATCGAGGATGGTTATAGGCCTATTTTAAATCTTCAAGATTTCAGTACGTCAAGTTTTCAGTTATCGCATAATATGCGGAGCACGAGTTGGATGCTAGTCTATATATAATATAATACGATGAGCCCAAGTTAGGTCATCAGCTCAGTAATTAGAAAGAATATCTTCCTTCACATAATACACTACTCCAATCCATGATCAATGAGCCCTCTTTTATTATAATACAAGACTTCATCTATATATATAATAAAGGAAAGAATTGGCGTATACACGTACGGGAAAGGAAATTCACGAATGACGCATCATCACGTCTGAACTACTTGACTGATTAACTTGAAATTTTGCATATTGATTCTTAATTTACCGAGGATGGTCATAGGCCTTTTTTAAATTCTTCAAGATTTCAGTACGTCAAGTTTTCAAATAGACCCTTGCGAAGCACGGGCTACATTCTAGTCTATAATATAATAAAGGAAAGAATTGGCTTATTATATATTTATAATATAATAAAGGAAAGAATTGGCTTATACACGTACGGGAAAGGAAATTCAGGAATTTTCATCATCACGTCTGAACTACTGTACTGATTAACTTGAAATTTTGAATATTGATTCTTAATTTACCGAGGATGGTTATAGGCCTATCTTAAAATCTTCAAGTTTTCAGTTAGTCAAGTTTTCAGTAAAAGCCTTGCGGAGTACGGGTCACCTGCCAGTTTATAATAATTTGTCCCAGTGATCCTATTCAATTTCTATTATCATCATCGACGTATCATTAATGAATTCCTGATCGTATTGCACAAGAAGTTTAATGCAAACTTGCATTGATGATCACAACCCAAATATGAGTTAAAAATACGCTCCAAGGATGAGAAATCTATAATATAATAAAGGAAAGAACTGGCTTATACTCGTACGGGAAAGGAAAATTATCTTTGACGCAACATCACGTTTGAACTACTGGACTTAAAATTTCGCATATAGATTCTTGATTAACCAAGGATGGTTATAGGCCTATTTCAAACTCTTCAAAGGCCGGTATCCGAGCTCGGGATTTTGGTAAGTTCTAGACTTTAAGGCTGTGCAAAGGCTAAAAATAAACTTTCTACTGGTGATATTTTTCAAAGTTTTTCGATTTGTATATCATCAAGTTATCAAAATGAAAAATTTTTCTCAGGGAAACATTTTTTTCTGATCATTACTTTTTGAAATATGAGCGCCTAAAGTTTAAATTTTTGGGACAGAACATTTCAAATTCGGTAAGAGATAAATCCATGACATTCAGAGGATAGATTCTTCATGGTATTGTTGATCTAGTAAAACAAAAATTTTCTGAAAATATCAATTTTTAAGATAGTTATTCAATTTACTAAAAATAACTTTTAGTTGTTATTTTTGGTTAATTGAATAACTTTTTCAAAAATTGATATTTTTAGAAAATTTTTGTTTTACTAGATCAACAATACCATGAAGAATCCATCCTCTAAATCTCATGGATTTATATCTTACCGAATTTGAAATGTTCTGTCTCAAAAATTCAAACTTCAGGCACTCATATCTTAAAAAGAAATGATTGGAAAAAATGTTTTCCTGAGAAAACTTTTTCATTTTGATAGATTGATGATATACAAATCGAAAAACTTTGAAAAATATCACCAGTGGAAAGTTTATTTTTAGCATTTGCACAGCCTTAAACAGCTGGAGTCAGAAAATTGACTTTCCAATTCGGGGCGTAGTCACAGTAAATAGTTGCAGAAAAATAAATCTTTATTATCTCATTTCTATATGATTGGAAACGTTTTTCCTCGACGAAATGAAACATTCCTGAATAATTCAAAATAGCTGAAACTTTATACTATTTTCTTTTTTGTTCAATTTTATAGTTTTTAGACATTTAATTTAAACGTGGGCTACGACTACGCCCCGTTTCGGAAAGCCAATTTGACTCCAGCTGTTTGAAGTCTAGAACTTGGCTAAATCCCGGGCTCGGAAACCGGCCTTGAAGAGTTTGAAATAGGCCTATAACCATCCTTGGTTAATCAAGAGTCTATGTGCGAAATTTCAAGTCCAGTAGTTCAAACGTGATGTTGCGTCAAACATAATTTTCCTATCACGTAGGTGTATAACGTACGTGTGTCTTTTCTTTGTTGCTTTTTATTCTTTCTATGCATTCTGTTAGTTTTTCTCACTGTGTCCATTATCATTATTTTGTTTTTATATATCAGTTTCATTTAATTTTCAGTGACTCTGAAAGAAAAATTTTAATATAATGATGAAGAAAATTATTTTATCTATTTTCTTCTATAAGATTAGATTAGATATAAATAGGTATGATTTTGTTTATACCAAAATAGATTGTAAATTTAGTTTTGTTGAAAGAGTTCTTTGTTGATTAAAAAATTATTTTTCTTTGTTTGTTAAATATTGGTACAAATGTTTACAATATTCATAACAAATAGTGTAAAAGTATAACACAATTGATTCAGTTTATTTTAGTTTTGTTGAAGGATTTTTAAGTTTATTTTTGTTGTAGTTAGTTTTTTGTTTAGTTGAATGATATTCCGGTTTGTTTCAATGAGTTCTGTTTTATTGTACTGTAGTCCAAGATAAAGTTATTATGTTAAGCGACTCATCCCTCAGCACAAGCATTATGCTTAAAGAGGGATGAACCATTAATATTTCTTCAAGGGCACTTACCTTTCATTATTATTATCATTAATTATTATATCCTATTTTATTTTATTTTTTAAATATTATATTATTCTATTTATTTTATCTACACATAGGGTTCTGTTTATTTATTATTTTATTATTGAATGTTTAATGATTGTGAAATGCGTTTGTGTTCTTGAATGTGGTTGTAATGTAATTTATTTATTATTATTGGTTGAATAAAGCATTTTTTATAAGCCAGTTCTTTCCTTTATTATAATATAGATTTCCATTTCCTCAGAGCGTATTCCCTAAGATTCCACTCGGTCAAGTTTTCAGTTTATCAAGTTTTAAAATAGACCCTTGCGGAGCACGGGTTACCTACTAGTCAGTAATAAAATCTAGATTTGGTAGGAAGCAAGAGATCAGAGTCTGGAAAACATCAGTGTCTGAAAGGCGTGCACCAATACTCTACAACAGGAAATGTCGCTTACGAATCAAAAAAAGAAAACTGAACACTATTGTCTAGTTCTGCGAGTAAATTTTAGGCGCAGTGCAAATTCTAACAGACGTAAGCTAACCATGCTATATCGATTTCCGTAGATCCGATTTCCACATCGCGAGCTGCGGTGCTACGTCATATCCACGAGACATATTTTGACCTGAATTTTTGCAAGGACTTTTGCAACTTCACGACTACACCGTGGCATCACATATCTCCATCTCTATCAATGTCTATCTCTCTTGCTCTACTGTCATCGACCGAGTCGCGACTCGCGACCTCAGTTACTCCTCAACGGCCAATGCCCACTCACATTATGACTAATCATCACATATATTTATATTCAATTGTTCAATTACTTGGAACTAAACAACTTTCAGAAAAATACTACAGGCTTAAGCCCAAATCGGTTCCAATTCTGATTTAAAATAATATATTTATATTCCCTCCATAAATAAAACATCTGTGCTTAATATTATCAGCTGTCCTAAAGAGTTGAGTTTGTTATAGTAATTGAATAAGTTTGATGTTGTCTTTATGTTAGCCAATTTGTATGGTTTCAGGATTAATTTCTCTCCATTTCCTAATGATGAATTCTAATGATGAATTGAGAAAAGAAAGATCTGACAGAATGAAAAGGTACTGGGAAGAAAGGAAGAGAATTGAAGCGAATAAACGAAGAAAGAGGACTAACCAGAGACTACAGTGATCCTATGTGGTCATAAAATTGAAAAAAAAATTGAAATAAACACTCACTTTAGAACACGCGAAGTTGTGAAGAATATAAAATATAAATACAAAATATTAGTAATAACTCTTTAGCGAATGTGTTCTAAAGTGAGTGTTTCAATTACTATAACAAACTCAACTCTTTAGGACAGCTGATAATATTATAAATAAAAAATATGCTTAGCACTACATCTTCCATTCTTTACAGTTTCATCTAAGTTTGAAATCGTAATGGAGGTCTACCATTTCGGAACTGTATAAGCTTCCTGTGGCATATATCTTGAGCATGTTTTTCATATCCATATTTGATTCTATTTGAATTTTCTTTGACCACAGACAACCACTTAGTAGAAAGTTGTGTGTATTTTTGGCTTTAAAATTTTCTGTAATAACTTAATTTATTCAAAGTGAGGTGATAATTGATTGTAATATGACTATAATTTGGTGTTTTAAGCTTTCTAAATTTAAAATTTCTTACTCATATTATATATTTTTGGAAAAAATTGAACTGTTAACAGTAAAATCATAAACTATTTTTTCGGACATGTTGTTCATTATCAAAATTTGGGAACAGAATAGTTTTGGGCCATGCCTGTTGTTCATTCCCGATCACATTTATATGATTTGTAATATTTGTATCCACAGAAAATAAAATTCCATGTAAAATAAACTACTCATTCCTAAAGTGAGGTGTGAGGCCCACTTATAATGACAGTAGAGAAAGATAAGAGAACAACGTTGCCAATTCTGTTATATGTAGTTTTAGGATAGACTCCGTTGCCGATTCTGTTAAATTTAGTTTTAGATATTCTTATTAGATGAAATGACTTGAAATTATTACAATAAACTTATTTTTATTGAATACATTAATCAACTAGTTTGCATTTCCCCAATTATTAATATCTAGTAAACTGAAAGATGTTAAACATTGAGCAGCAAGATTCATATACTAAATTAATCCATATGATCGTATTTGGTTGACCCAAAGAGGTTAAAGTCCACTATTGGCTGAGACACGCCCACAGTTGAATGCTTCGTCCAATGGAAGATGTCATCCTTGATTGGTCAAACAACAACCAATCACATGACTCCATTTACACTACTGTTGTTCGATGCTTAAGTTGTCAGTTCAATACAGTTGGATAATCGAGAAGCGACAAGAATAATTTATATTTTCTTAAAATAAATAAGTTGAGACTATTTTTAAAGCAGCTAGTTTCATTTGAATATGGAATATTCAAGGTAAGAGAGGGATAGGGAATCTTGTTGAATAATTATTTCTCAAGGATTTTTCTATTCCTTTCTAGTCAAATAAACTACTCATATGGTTCTAGTAGGTTTACAGTAATACAGAGGCGTTTACAATTCTATAATAACATTGCACCGTAGAAACGTTTCAACAATTATTTATTTTACAAGAAGTTGTCGATCATAAGAGCGTTTCAACCAATAACATTCAAAACATGCCGAACACAGCTTAAAAGCACTAAACACCATTCAAACTCAAAACACCGACCTGTAGGCTATAAAAATGAATGTATGGAACATTCTCAATATTACGAGGTCAAATTTACTTCTTCAACGATTTACCGCAAAACGCATATATTACTGTCGGCTATTTTAGTAGGCTAACTAGATTCTAAAAATTACATTTTTACAGTCCGGCTCCAACATTCAAAAGTTACAGGTGACTTCAATCATAGTTGATAAGTAGACTATATACAACACTCGTAATATTGACCAAGCAAGTAAATATACATTTCTTACGTCTTGAAAATTGTGTAATTGGAAAAGTATTCTGGAATACTCCGTGATAAATCAATACTCATGGGAATGTATTCTCATGGTTCCGTGTTAGACATCTATCGTAGCTTTCAAAGTCACGAAATCATAGAACTGGACTGAAAATATTGATTTATCAACTTCAGAATGATGATATCTTGTTCTATTTCAAACGATAGATTGGTACCAAGATTTTAGTCCTTAAAAATGCAATTATAAATCAGAACTGATATCGTGGACTCAGTCAATAATTGGGATGAGCATCAAATCAATTACTTTCTCATTCGAAATAATAAAAATCTGGTGTGGTGCACTCACACAACTTTCCTTGCCATTATGAAAATTGATCAATTGACGCTAGTGTTCCCGCGCATCTCAAGTCTACTTTTCTAAGATCTGAGCCAGCTGGTGACAGGACAATATCGCTGCAGACACACGAAATCTGCTATCTCTTCATAGTGAATGATTTAATAGAATCAACACTTGCCAACAGTTTGCAATTGAATAATATTATTTTCTCGAATTTCGAGCTTATTTTCAATTTTAGGTGAAAATGTTACTGAACATCAATTGTAGAGATTTTCATGCTCAATCTTTACGACTTAAAATTTTTCGTTTAAATTGTATTTGAAGCCTGATAATTGGAAATCTGAAATCAAACTTTGCATAAATGGTGCAGTGCTCCTGAAATTTTTACAGATATGAGACTTGTAGCAGTTGATAGAGCTTATCAATGACTTTTCTAGGTATGAATTTGATCAA
Source organism: Nilaparvata lugens (assembly GCF_014356525.2). Lineage (NCBI taxonomy): Eukaryota > Metazoa > Arthropoda > Insecta > Hemiptera > Delphacidae > Nilaparvata > Nilaparvata lugens. The sequence continues at coordinate 101,010,437 of NC_052518.1, forward strand.
AATCGTTGGAGCCGTTTTTGAGAAAATCGCGAAAAACCCTGTTTTTGACAACATTTTCGCCATTTTAGCCGCCATCTGGAATTGCATTCGATCGAAAATGTTCGTGTCGGATCCTTATAGTGTAAGGACCTTGAGTTCCAAATTTTAAGTCATTCCGTTAATTGGGAGATGAGATATCGTGTACACAGACACACATACACTCATACACACACACATACAGACCAATACCCAAAAAACACTTTTTTGGACTCAGGGGACCTTGAAACGTATAGAAATTTAGAAATTGGGGTACCTTAATTTTTTTCGGAAAGCAATACTTTCCTTACCTATGGTAATAGGGCAAGGAAAGTAATAATCTGGAACACAGTTTCATATAATAAACAGAAGTCTAATTTGGAACACACTTTCATATAATAATCAGAAGTCCTCTTCCAATATAGGAATCAATTATAATATTGAAGGGTTTCCATATCTTTCTTCAACAATAAATTAATATTTTACAATAGCTTCGATAGAACTCAATGAGGAATATGAAACACCATCATAATAGCTGAGAAATAAAATACTATAATAATATGAACACTATATTATCATTTTTATTTAATTTCTATACTGTGTATTCCAAATTAAGGTTTAGAGCAGTTTGGTCGAATACCTGTTGTTCTTACCTAGATCGTATTTGTATATGAATAAAAAAATAAATATGACCTTTAAGAAAAATACAAAACTGAATCAATATAACCGAGATGTAAGAAAGAGAAATTACAGAAAGAAACATAAAATTAACTACGAAAATAAAGCACATGCTTTTAAAATATGGATACTTAATACGAAATGGCCGGAATATAGTTAATTTCTAGTTGAATATTAAAAGAATCACGAAAGAGTTATTTAAAAACTATTGGGCCTACGACTAATATAGAAGTTGGATAAAAATATTAAATTAAGATGTCCAAATTAATAGGTGAAAAAACAGTTTTATTTTTTCACATGCACATTTTCCTTTTACACAGGACTGTAGTTTCGTGTTGAAACCAACACATCTTCAGCTGTATTCCTGTGTAAAAGTCTAATAAATGTGGATGTGACAAAAATTAAACGGTGTCTTCTCAATTACGGAAAAATTCGACAATATCAATTACATTCAACAAATGCTGAAAACGAAGACCCAGCCCAGAGCCTAACCTACATTCAAATTTGAAAATTATATTGACATTGGAGTTAGTGTTAATATTCAAGGAGACTACTTAGGGATCGATGATATAAGAATAATTAAGATTTTTGCTAAGGCTATAATTTAGGCAGATCAGTTTTTACAAGAGACGTCATTACTGATTGTTTTTCTGGTTAAATATGTTTGGCAAAACATTTCAACCCTGACTCTCTGGTCTCTTAGATAGCATAGAAGCATTTATTATCCAGACAGGCAAGGTAAGAAAGATGAGAAAGAACCAGGCCCAATAAAGATGCAAGAAGTGAGAATATTATGATAGGAAATGCATATTAAAAGACAGGGAATATTTATTAAAACTCTTGGAAATAGAGTGATCTCCAAAAATACAAATAAGTAAAAATTTAGTTATTTATTATAAATAACCAGGGCCAATTTTACTGGTAAAACTAAAATGAAAATTGTATACTACAAAAACAAGAAACTTCTATAAATTATTAAAACCATCTTATTTTAGTAATTTAGCATCATAATTGAATAAGCTAACTCTTGAATAGTAGCGCTCATCGAATTTCCATCTAGCTGTTTACCCTGTTGTCAATATTTGCAGTAGCAGAAGTCTTCGGGGTGATTTACATAATTTAATTTGGATTTTCGTTTAATAATGATTATTAATTCATTAGCATTTGAATAATTGCAATATATCAGTAATTTCTATCTGTAGACAAGCTAGTATTTTTATTGCCGTGGCTAGAATAATAAACAGAGCTCTAGCCACAGATTCTGAAATTATTTTTCAAATAAATAGAAATTCCAATTTAAGAATAGCGTTGATACATATTCTACAAAAAGGAATCTAGTAGGCCTAAAGTAGGCTACAAGAGATATTTTTCAATAATAATATTATTCATCGTACCTCGGAGGAGAGAACATAATAATTCTTCTTTCTTCTGTGATTATACCTAACTCATTATTACGGTTTCAATTCAACTAAACATTTTAAAAAGTAAAATCTACTTCAATTAAAGTTTTAAATTAGCCTAATAATAATGACAATCATTATTTTATCCTTGATTAAGTTCCCTGGATTTTATGCATTAATTTTCAATTGAGAAGTCTTCAATCAAGTGCATGTCATGAAATCAATGCTGGAAGAATTCAATATTTGCCTTCAAGTGATTAATTGAGAAAATGGCTCTGTACCTTCTTCCAATTGACATTTAATTTTCGTTTTCTCCAACCTGTGTGATGGAAGTTTGATACATACCGTAGCTCAATGAAAATCTAGTTTTCAATTTTATTGAATTTAGAAAATCTAGTTTTCAATTTTATTGAATTTAGAAAATCTATTTTCAATTTTATTGAATTTAGAAAATCTATTTAAAGTTTTATTGAATTTAAAAAAAGTTATAAACCTGGTCAATTGCTAAGGCGACTTGTGCTTTAAATGATAGGAATTTGTAATTTTTTCCACTGTAACTTTTAACTGATATATTTCTGGTTAATCAACAAGATTGTATAAAATAGTCTTTTTTCTTTAGGGCTAATGTTGATTATGAATGGAAATAGACTAAACAATTTTGAAAAGGGAACTTGGGATTTATATTTTTATTTATTGTATAAAATAGTTATAATTTAATATTAGATTACATAAAAAAATGAATTATTGTAAAGTAACAATGAAAATTGAAAAAGAAAAAATGAACTCAGTTCGGAACTACTGATCTAATAGCATCAGAAAGCTGAAAATTAACTTTCTACTAGTGATATTTTTCAAAGTTTTTCGATTTGTATACTATCATAGGGAAACAGTAGCGTAAGTAGATATCCCATGGTATAGGGCGTTTATGTCGCAACTTTTACTGTTATCTCAAACCGATTACTGTTGATTGTTGTTGAATTTTACTGTTTTGTTGGGGTGAGAGTGTATGAACGGCACAATATGAGAGACTACCAGTGTCACACAGCTCCACGGGAAAGAATTACATGAACTATCGGCTTGAGATAACAGTAAAAGTTGCGACATAAACGCCCTATACCATGGGATATCTACTCATGCTATTGTTTCTCTATGATACTATCAAGCTATCAAAATTAAAAAGTTTTCTCAGGAAAACATTTTTTTTCGATCATTACTTTTTGAGATATGAGCGCCTAAAGTTTAAATTTTTGTGCCAGAGCATTTCAAGTTCGGTGAAAGATTAAACCATGAGATTTTAAGGATAGATTCTTCATGATCTAATAAAACAATTTTTTTTAAAGTATTATTTTCTGAGAAAGTTATTCAATTTACTAAAATGACCAAAAATAACTTTTAGTTATTTTCTGTTAAAAAACAAAAATTTTCTGAAAATATAAATTTTTGAGAAAGTTATTCAATTTACAAAAAATAACAGAAAATAACTAAAAGTCATTTTTTGTGTTATTTTTCTGTTATTTTTGGTAAATTGAATAACTTTCTCAAAAATTTATATTTTCAGAAAATTTTTGTTTTATTAGATCAACAATGCCATGAAGAATATATCCTTGAAATCTCACGGCTTAATCTTTCACCGAGCTTGAAATGTACTGGCACAAAAATTTAAACTTCAGGCGCTCATATCTCAAAAAGTAATGATCGAAAAAAAGTTTTCCTGAGAAAACGTTTTAATTTTGATAGCTTGATAGTATTCAAATCGAAAAACTTTGAAAAATATCACCAGTAGAAAGTTTAATTCTAGCCTTTGCACAGCCTTAAATAGTGATTGTAAATATGTATGGAAAGTAGTACTAGAGCTATGAATGATACTTTAGAGCCTGAAATGATACGGTACTAGTCAATGGCCTAGACATGTATCAAGGTTACTGAACATGTGAATCTCTCCAATGAGAGATTAATCTCACTCACACACACACTCTCTCTCACCCTGTTTCTCTCTCTCTCTCTAACGTGAATCACTCCAATGCAACAACGTGCTAAGGCTGGCACAGGTCAGTTTTTATGCTCCGCTACTACCCTGATAAAACCATTGAGGCCTCGGTTGTGGGCGAAAAGGGGATAGAGAAACGAAGAGGTGATGAAAAGAAAGAAAAAGAAGAAGGAGAGTGAATAGCTAGAATGAAAAGAATAGCGCATAATGTGCAGTAGAACGAGTAAATGATTAGGGGAAGGCTGCACAAAAAAAATGAGAGAATAAAGCATGGCGGAGTGGCTAGAATAATACTATAAGATGTGGAAGGTTGCGTAGCAAAAGAATCCAAAGGGAATCAGCCAGATGAAGGAGGAAGGGGATGAGGGGAACAGGAGGAAGAGGAGGAGGAGAAGAAGAAGAAGAAGAAGAAGAAGAAGAAGAAGAAGAAGAGAAGAAGAAGAATAAGAAAAAATATGAAGAAGAATAAGATTATGAAGAAAAAGAAAAAGATGAAGATGAAGAAGTAGAAGAAGAAGAAGGGAAAGAAGGAGAAGAAGAAAAAAGAGGAAGAAGAAGAATAAGAAGAAGAAGAAGGAGGAGGAGGAGGAGGAGGAGGAGGAGGAAAAAGATGAAGAAGAAAAGATGATGAAGAAGAAGTTCAGGTAGGAAAGAGACTGCGGTGAGGTGAGGCCCACACTATAATGACAGTGGAGAAAGATATGAGGTCCACGTTATGACAGTACAGCGTTGCCGATACTCTGCCTTGCCACTACCTTCTATATAGAGGATAGATGATACCGCTATATCTGATGTAATATCTGTGGCTTGGTGCACAAAACTACCAATGTCAATTATTCTCAAAAATGAGTTAAATACACTAATACATCACCAATATCGATTATTTTCAGTTCCAGAAGTGTCAATGTCCTATCTCAAAGCAATAAAAAGTTATAACATTTATACTACCAATGTCATGATTTAGTAACTAAATTATAAATAACTGTTATTCCACTCTCAGAGTGCTAAAACTACAAATGAAGACATATGTTTTTAGATTGTCATTTATACTCCGTGCCAGAACTACCAATGTGAACTTCTGCACTTCTAGAACTCGAATTTCCGTATCGAAAAGCCGTAGTTAGAAAATACAAGGTGAACTTTCAAGCTGATTTGTGAGAAAGTTCATATTTTGACATAGGTATAGTTCTTGCACCAAGCCACAGATATTAACTGTTCATTCTTATTAAAAAAAAACAATTATATTTTATTCGACAAGAAAATATATTTTACAATGATTAAATAATAGATTTTTATAACTTATATTACATAATTTGTTAATCAACTTTATCCCTACATTTTTAGAACACGATCTGGCAACATTGCAGAGCTAGAAAAAGATAGCGCTATCTGCTTTGTTGAATGCTAGACAAGGATAGTAACACTAATGTTAATCAAATAACGTGGACCTCTAAACATATCTTATAATGGCAACAGAATTAGTTGAGGCATTTAAATTTCAACACCTTAGCAGCCCTGAGTTTTCTAGTGCATGCATAATTAACTAATTCTTAGCATGCCAAATGCTAACTTGAACAGTATGTCAAACTAAATTCAAATTCAAATTTCAAATGTCTAATAATGAAATATTAAGGCCCGGTTGCACGAAAGCCGGTTAAATTTTGACGGTGATTAATTCCACGAGAACCAATCAGAGAATGCGTTTTTGGAAAGACGGCTTCTCTGATCGGTTCTCGTGGAATTAATCACGGTTAAAATTTAACCGGCTGTTGTGCAACCGGCTTAATATGGATTAAGTTAATGAATCACAGAGTAGCCTACACATAACTAGCGGTGGCTCCTTGTAAGGTTACAAGGTCGTACAACCCCCAATCAATCTTATCACAAAAATCCTGAATGAATTAATTAATAATTAATGGCTTTTGTAAAAAATCACTCATTTAACTGTAGTTAACTTCTCTTTACCATTCACACATATATGTGTATGCCAATCTGCGAGCTTGTATTGGTGAATGAAAAGTAGTAACAGACATTGTAATCATTCATTAATTCATTCAGGATTTTTGTGATAAGATTGATTGGGGGTTGAACGACCTTGTAACCTTACAAGGAGCCACCACTAGTTATGTGTAGGATACTCTATGTGATTCATTTTAACTTCATCCAAATTATGCCGGTTGCACAACAGCCGGTTAAATTTTAACCGTGATTAATTCCACGAGAACCAATCAGAAAAGCCGTCTTTTCAAAAACGCATTCTCTGATTGGTTCTCGTGGAATTAATCACGGTTAAAATTTAACCGGTTTTCGTGCAACCGGGCCTTAATGTTTCATTATTAGACATTTTTAGGTATGGTAGGTGGATGAACCTATTTAAAAATTTTTTTATGAACTAAATTAAGTAAGAGAACAAGTTTTTTCTTTCCAATATTGTAATGTGTTTGATCTAATGAATATTAATAAAATTATGATTTTTAAAATGGCTTTATTGTTTGTTTATAAAGAGAACACATACTATAGTGAGGTCTACGTTATAATGGTAGTGGAGAAAGATAGGAGAACAACGTTGCCGATCCTCTGTATTGACAATGCCTTCTGTAGACGGTAGCTGATACAGGTCTGATACAGTAGCTAGTCCGAGAAGACATCTTGCGTACAGTCTGGGATGAATTAGGCTACCGTCTAGATGTCGTCCCAGCCTCAAAATGAGGGCATATAGAACACATTTATTGATTTAATATAAACTGTTCATTCTCGTTTAAAATAATCAATTATATTTTATTAAGCAATAAATTATATTTTTCAATAATTTCATAATTAAGATGAAATACTTTGTTACATAATTATTAATTCTACATTGTTAAAAAAGACGATCTAGCAAGGGAGTAAAGCGAGAAAGAGATAGTGTTATACGCTTTGTTGAATGATAGACAAGGATACATTAAACAAGGTACTAGGATACAGGAAACAAGGATAAATTTAAACAATTACCCGTTAAACTTGCATTACCGAACACATGCTTCCAAGTAACAGAGTTAAATTAATATCAAGAGTGGTTTTCCTTAATATCAATGTTTCTTCATTTTTCCTCCTTTAACTACCTATGCTCTTGAACTTCCTGTACAGTTCTAAATGTGATATCAGTTTATTTATTCCAAACTTAATTTCAGTAGAAGCAGTATACATATTAATACCTTTTGAAATTCCTTATTCCCTATTTGAAAGAAATTTTTTAAAAGTATCTTCTGATTTTATTATGCATTTATACAGATTAAGGCTGTGCAAAGGCTGGAAATAAACTTTCTAATCGTGATATTTTTGGCTCTGTTTCCCGTGACTTTTTACAGATTGTGAATAGATTTATATTTCTGTGATGAAAAAAATTATATTTCTTATATAAGTCTGTCTAGAGATGAGGACTTTTAAGGCTGTGCAAAGGCTAAAAATGAACTTTCTACTCGTGATATTTTTTAAAGTTTTTCGATTTGTATATCATCAAGCTATCAAAATGAACAAGTTTTCTTAGGAAAACATTTTTTTTCCGATCATTAATTTTTGAGATATGAGCGTCTGAAGTTTAAATTTTTGGGACAACATTTCAAATTCGGTAATATATAAATAAATCCATGATATTTAGAGGATGAATTCTTCATGGAATTGTTGATCTAGTAAAACAAAAATTTTCTGAAAATATCAATTCTTGAAAAGTTATTCAATTACCAAAAATAACTCAACTAAAAGTTATTTTTTGTAAATTGAATAACTATCTTAAAAACTGATATTTTCAGAAAATTTTTGTTTTACTAGATCAAAAATACCATGAAAAATCTATCCTCTAAATCTCATGGATTTATCTCTTACCGAATTTGAAATGTTCTGTACCAAAATGTAAACTTCAGGCGCTCATATCTCAAAAAGTAATGATCAGAAAAAAATGTTTCCTGAGAAAATATTTTCATTTTGATAGCTTGATGATATACAAATCGAAAAACTTGGAAAAATATCACGAGAAGAAAGTTTATTTTTAGCCTTTGCACAGACTTAATAGAAATATTTTCAGTAGCAGGAGTTGAACTTCGGGATGGTTGACAGCTATTTATTTGGATTCTCGTTAAATAATTATCACTTCATTATAACTTAAATTATGCATTTCATTTTCAGGAGATTCAGTTTTCACAAGAAAATATAAAAAATAGAATAAAATGACTGCCTTAATTTTTCGTAGAGAGCGAATAGGGTATTTTTAAATAGTAATTTATTCAACAAAAAACAAAATTATAATATGGTAGATAAAATGAGGATGTATGGTGAGGTGTGCTATCGAATAAGGATATGAGGATACTAAGAAATTTTCGAATGTAGATAAAATGTCTGAGAAGTTGAAAAAAACTAGGAATTTCCTCAGTGACTAAATTATTGCTTATTTCCTCGTTCCATGACTTGAAAATACAAATTTAAATTAAAGATGTCCAGCAAGCAAGTAAGGTTTAAAATGAGTTTCAAATTTATCTTACATTCTATTTGATTGAATGGTTATAGGCTATTTCTATCCTCAAAAAATGTTATTGATAAACAAATTTTAACTTATAATAATTATTTCAAATATCCAATTAAAGCTATATAAATAGAACCAAGGACTTGGCTGTTGCCTGCATATATTCACCAAAGAACTAAATAGCAGGAGGGAATTTGATGAATGACACTGTCCGATAAAAAAAAACCTATAATAATTATTATTTATAATAATTATTTCAAATATCCAATTAAAGCTATATAAATAGAACTGAGGACTTGGCTGTTGCCTGCATATATTCACCAAAGAACTAAATAGCAGGAGGGAATTTGATGAATGACACTGTCCGATAAAAAAAAACCTCCAAGTTTCAACTTTTTCAACAGCTGGATTATTTGTTATAAATAAATAAAATAATGAATCAAAGTTAATAAACGGGGAATTGAAATACAAACAAGAATATGATGACAATATAGCAATACATATTATTTATGTTCCAACTTTTTTGGGAAATGAGCAAATCTACGAAAAGATAGAATTTGAATAAAATAATGAAACTAAGTCAATGAATGGGGAATTGAAATACAAACAAGAATATGATGACAATATAGCAATACATATTATTCATGTTCCAACTTTTTTGGGAAATGAGCAAATCTACGAAAAGATAGAATTTGAATAAAATAATGAAACTAAGTCAATGAATGGGGAATTGAAATACAAACAAGAATATGATGACAATATAGCAATACATATTTATGTTCAAACATTTTTTTTGGAAATGAGCAAATCTACGAAAAGACAGAATTTTACCGGAAAATAATATTTTGATGATCTTGAAAATGACTGTCTCTGGCAAGTTCTGAAGTAGGAGAAGAAAAGATTTGAAGACTTGAGGGAAAATGAGAGGAGAGAAGCCGTAACTGAAGAGGACACTCTAGAAACTCAAGTACCTTACACCAGCAAATAATAACTCATAACGGTACCACCTGATAAACTGAGCATTCCACGTTTTATAGCAGCTAGACAAAAAGAGCCGCACAATACATATTTTATGAAGTTTAGAACTAGCCTAGAGATTTATTACATTTGACAGCAGGCTCACGGCTGTATATTCCATGATCATTTTCAAACACTCACAGATAAACTATACACTTCAAATTGTCAACACACATATTCTTAGGACATTTACAGAGATAGGGTTTGTTGAATCAATTGAAAGAGTTCGCTGGCCAAAGAAATTAAATGATTTATTCATATTTTTGGGAGGGAGCAGGGTATCACCACAGAAGATATAGCTTGGGTTATTGATATAGCTTTGAAGATTAAGGGATTAAAATTGGATTTCAAATCAATTGACCGAGCGAAGTGAGGTCTAAGATTCAAGTCGACGGTTTGGCATTTCTCTTAATGTTTAAATGTTGCGCATTTACGGTAAAACGCGGTAATAGATTTTCATGAAATTTGACTGGTATGTTCCTTTTTTAATTGCGTGTCGACGTATATACAAGGGTTTTGGAAATTTTGCATTTCAAGGATAATATAAAAGGAAAAAGGAGCCTCCTTCATACGCCAATATAAGAGTAAAAATCAGACTATACAATTATTCATCATAAATCAGCTGACAAGTGATTACACAGATGTGTGGAGAAGCCAGTCTATTGCTGTATTGCTAAGGTCTATCTATAGTTTCAATCAGGTACTTGTGAATGAGAATACTGCGTGAGGTCTACTGTTCACAGAACTACTAGTATCTGCATAATAAGATGATCCGCACTTAGTGTGAACAGCCACTTATAACTTAGAAGGCGGCAGTTACTAATTAATCGATCTGATAAATATGGAAGTGTAAAGTCCTGCACACACACACACACATAGCTTTTTGTTCGTAGGATATTTTGCCGTTCTTATCAATTCTATAAGATTAAACGGAGTTTGACAAACATCATGTGTTTGAAATCATGAACAGTTAATATTACATCAACAAACCTGCATCAGCTACCGTCTATAGAAGCCATTGACAAGACAGAGGATTGGCAACGTTTTTCTCGTATCTTCCTCCACTGCCATTATAACGTGGACCTCACTATATTAGTTATAATGGCAGTGTTTTATTAGCAATGATATTGCTATCCTTGTCTATCATTCAACAAAGCGGATAGTGCTATCTCTTTCTCGCTTTGCTCTGTTGCCAGAGCTTCTCTTAACAATGTAGAATTAATAATTAAGTAACCAAGTATTTGATCTTAATTATGAAATTATTGAAAAATATAATTTATTGCTTAATAAAATATAATTGATTATTTTAAACGAGAATGAACAGTTAATATTACATTAGTAAACCTGTATGAGCTACCATCTATAGAAGGCATTGACAAGACAGAGGTTCGACAACGTTGTTCTCCTATCTTTCTCCACTGCCATTATAACGTGGACCTCACTATAGGAAAGAACAGCTGATTATAGTAAGGAACACGTTATAATTGCAGCGTTCGATTAACATTGGTGTTGCTATCCTTGTCTATCAATAAACAAAGTAGATAGTACTAGAAATAGAAAGAAAAATAAAAATCTCAGTACCCTTTATGAATTATTTAATCACCAAAATGAAATTAAAAAATGGGTGATTAAATAATTCATAAAGGGTACTAGGATTTTATTTTTCTTTCTATTTCTATAAAAAGTAGCCTTATACAGAAAAGATATAAATAGATAGTACTATCCTTTTATACCTCTCCAACTTTACCAAATCGTTTTTTAACAATGTAGAAATAATATAATTAATTACAAAATATCCAATCGTAATTATGAATATATATATTATTTAATCATTAAAAAAAAATATTTTCTTTACGAATAAAACATAATTGTTTATTTTAATCAAGAATGAACCGTTGATATTACATCAGATATACAGGTATCAGCTATCCTCTACAGAAGGCAGTGGCAAGGCAGAGAATCGACAACGTTGTTCTCGTATATCTTTCTCCACTGTCATTATAACGTAGACCTCACCTCACCACAGTCTCTTTCCTACCTGACTTCTTCTACATCATCTTTTTTCCTTCTTCTTCTTCTTCCTACTACTCTTCTTCTTCTTCTTCTTTCCCTTCTTCTTCTTCTACTTCCTCCTACTCTTCTTTTTCTTCTTTCCCTTATTCTTCTCTCAATCTTAATTATGAATATATATTATTATTTAATCATTGAAAAAAATATTTTCTCGACGAATAAAATATAATTGATTATTTTAATCAAGAATGAACAGTTGATATTACATCAGATATACAGGTATCTGCTATCCTCTACAGAAGGCAGTGGCAAGGCAGAGAATCGGCAACGTTGTTCTCATATCTTTCTCCACTGCCATTTTAACGTGGATCTCACTATAGTAGATCAAATAATTTATTATGTGAACCGGCAAAAGGCTTGGATCAAGACATCCGAATAGCTGGTTGATTGAATCAAGTCGTGGCTTAATTTATTCATAAATTTCTCCCTCTGCAAGAGGACCTGATAACCAGTTTTTATGTCATATATTGGGGAAGGTCGGCGAAATACATTACTTGAAGGTCACAAAGTTTAAGCACTGGCCATGTGACCATGAAGAAGTGGCCAAAATTTATTAGCTCGTCAGTGAGTCCCAGGAGCTATAATATTATAGTTGAAACTGTTTTAACCGATAAAAATGCACATTCAATAAAACAGTGAAGTAAATAACACACATACAATGTTGAACATTATCGAATAAATGAAACAGTCTCACATTTCACATGCCTGCTCTTATCACAGCTAATCAAAATTTCATCAAGTAGTCACTAATTTCTTTACTCTTTATCACATGGAAATGTTGTGAATTATCAAGTCACTAACTATTTATGATGCGGAAAATTGGAACAACATTAGGCTTATATTCATCAGTCTAATAAAAGCACATATCCATTCATAGAGCAATGGATTCACTGTACATATTGTAGCAAAGTATTTACAGAGTAGTTCAATATGTACGCTAATTAAGTTAACAGTAGTACTATAAAAAAATTATAGCCATACAAAGAGAGCAGGAGTATTCGAAATAATATAATAAACTAGTGATGACTTGTTTTTTTATTGTAATATACCGTAGTTGACTACTACTCCCTTCAAGACTAATAAAATGAATTAATCACCTGTAGGTGGCGATAATCCGAAAATTTATTTTATTAAAACTAGGCCTATTGCTAATCTTTCATGCACATTCATATTCATCCTTATGACCCAGATTCTAGACCCAGATGACATCATAAATTAATAAAATATATCATTTTTTAATATAGGCTTTGGTTTTTATTTTTTCAGAAAAATACGCATTCAAAAAAAAAAGTACAAACGTTTAACCTTCTTGCTTAGGTCTTCATGAAAATCACATTTTATAACAGTATGAAATTAATACCAGTTAGAAACATAATAACTTACTTATTATCTCAACATAGTCCTACACATTTCGATAAATTCCAATTTTGCAAAATATATTATAGGCCTATAGTTTGAGTGGTTGAGTTCTGAAAATCTAAAGAAGCTTTTTCTGTCTACAGTGAATATTCTAGGATATGAAATTTTACAAATGCAAGTAAGTATATCTTACTTACAACCTTGAGCACAAATTGGGCCTACTATGCACTTAGATCAAACTAGTTCAAGCAATCCAACTATTTTAGGTAGGCCTACTATGTCTATGCCTATCCTTGCTCCATATAATGGTCTCAAAACAATTTTTATGACATTAAGATCGGTTTGTCCGAAGTTTTATAACAGGAATGGAAAGCAAAAATGGTGTATCAACCACCATGTAGCCTAACCTGGCTTCATATGGGTTAGACAGGCAAACGTGCTACCGTAGGCATGTGAAAATGATGAATTCTAACCTAGAATTCAACACTGGGTAGATTGTTTAAATCAATACATAAATGATTTTAGATTGGGAGTCAATGGTTTGAGAATTGTGTATCAAGTGAAAACTCCTTGTTTAACCTTATTGTACCCTACATAGGGAAAATTGAAATAGGGAAAACTGTTACCGTACCGGATAAGAGGGCAAAAGTAGGTAGCCTAGTCACTTTGTTCTGAAAATGAGTACAAATTATGAAACAAATAGAATTAATTATTGAAAGTAATTGAATAATTAATTAACAATCTCACCTGCATGTTGTTCTCGACAAGGTAGGATGAAGAACACAACGTATACACAATATAAGCTCGCAAAACCTCCCATGTCGTTTTACTTTTGAAAGATGCTTTTGGATTATCGAATCCTGTATCTAATGGATCCCGTCTGGACCCAAAAGAACTACCGGTGCCACTATTTTCAGTGATATCTGTGGCGCTAGCACTTGCCAATGCCGATTTAGCAGCTATGGGGGTGTAATTCTGTAGCGGCAGACACACTCGAAATTTTGCAGACTTATTGCTCTGCAAATTGTAAATACTAATGCCCAGTTTACGAGATCCATTACATCTGATAACTGCCCTCAAAAACGCCATCACTTTTCGAAATGTGTCAGTTCTAGGCCCCCCGAGTTCGAATTTGTGTGTTCAGTAGAATTCCCTACACTCCCGTCAACATCGATCGTTCAACACATTTCCCGCAACCAAGAGGCGCACAAACTAGAACAGACCCAAATGAACGAATTCAACCAAACCAACCTCACTCTTCCCTCTGCTAGTCGATTGTCACCAATGACGTCACAAATCAATGTAACCAACCCACACTTTTCTCACATCTTTACTCGCATCTGCACAATATTACTGAGCAAAATTACTGTTCAACATCGAGTTTTATAATTTTTCACTATTTTTAAACACTATAACAAAGCTGAATTGATCAATTATTATATTCAGATACTTTAGCCGAATCGGAAAGTTATTGCTTGAGGAAATTAAACAAAAAACACTGATAAAACACATGAGACCTTACTTGCAATATCGAAATTATCTACTTTTTAAATTTATTTTGCTATTGATTTGAACGTATTATCTATAATAATCTTCATAAAACGCATGTGCTGAAGTGAGGTGCACGTTATAATGGCAGTGGAGAAAGATGGGAGGCAGCGTTGCCGATTTTCCGCATTGCCACTGCCTTCTACAGATAGCTGATAGTGGTATAGGTATCTAATGTAATATTAGCTGTTTTTAATGAATTATATTTAATTCGTCAAGAAAGTATATTTTTCAATAATTCAATAATAAATTATAAGAATTGAGACTGAATATTTTGTTAATGAATTATAATTCTACATTGTTGGAGAACGATCTGGCAACATTGCGGAGCGAGAAAAGGATAGCGCTATCTGTTTTGTGAAATGATAGACAAGGATAGCAATACCAGTGTCAATCAAATACTGCCTTTGTGGACGTCACTACAGAGCAAAGAGCATGGACCAAGAGTTCCAATCAATAAGTTAGTCCCAAGAGAAAGAGATCTGTACCAGAATTAAATCATTCAAAAAATTGAAACCCCCAGATAAGATGGAACAAATACTTATCATATTTATATTGTTATAGATATAATATTATTTAAAAATAATATTCAGAACCTGTGGATCTATTAAAATTACTAATTCATTAAATTGGGATTCCATACTGGAAAATGAAAAACATGATAGGTACTTATGCTTAATTATGAATGCAAATTGAATAATCATAATTTATTCGACTGAAATATTAAAAGGATATGATCTATTGAATGTCAGTTTGATCTACACTTTTGTCAGTTAATAAATGACTTACAAGTCTATAAGGCATCCTTCTAGACTTCTGGTTGCAATTCAAAGCCCATATGGCAGGTAAAAATTATAATCCTAATAAATTATTATTATAGGCTTATCATAATTATATAGGTCGCGTCAAAAATTCACAGAAACATTACATGCATGGAAATTGAGGCACGTGGACCGGGCTCACTCAAAATGCTATTGTAGGCTACATGACCTCTAAAATAAAACAGATATTATTTAATTATTATTTAACGAAAATCCTAAATAAATTATGTAAATCACCCCGAAGACTTCTGCTACTGCAGACATTGACAACAGGGTTAACAGCTAGATGGAAATTCGATGAGAACTACTATCCAAAAATTCTCTATTTAATTCCATCTGAAAAGATATTATTTTTGGGCTGAAGTTTGCCTCAATTCCTAATAGAATATACAAACTCCATAGATGTTTTTCAGCTAGTCTTTATATAGTTGACGAACATTGACAATGCATGGCAAAACGACTGCCAAAAACAATTTTTTTTAATAAAATCGATTAACCCATTTACATGGATGAGATTTGTAGGATCCCATACTGAAATACACAATTATTGTTAGGCTACAAAATACCTGAATTCAATTGCCTTAACAGCATACAAATTAAAAATAGATAATTATGTGTTGCAACCTGACAATATAAAATTTTGATAATGTTTATGGAACACTGAAAAAAAATTGCCCATCATCTCCTATAATATTGTTACTTTCCTTGCCCTATTACCATAGGTAAGGAAAGTAATGCTTTCCAAAAAAATTAAGGTACCCTAATTTTTTTTGTTACCAAATTTGGGAGATAAGGAGATCCAGAATATTTTAGAAGACTTTAGAAAATACTATCTGTATCAGTAACAGAAATAGTAATCAGAAAGAGTAATAGAACTCTTTGTTTACTGAAAACATGATTTTATGAATAGTGCATAGATAAGGATTAAAATTCTTATGCAGTATAAACTTTTAGCTATAACAAATAGTACCGTAACTTTAATAGACTGTTATAAACTTGAATTAGGGCAGCTTTATAATTTAATTTTATAACTTCTTCCAAAAGTTGATGATCAATAGTAGGTACTATTCTACTATACTACTAAAATGAAGTCTTCTTAGGCCCAGTTGCACAAACAGCCTTAAAATTTCAATCTAGATTAATTACCACGAAAATCAATCCGAGAAGCCATCTTTTCAAGGCCTTTTCTGATTGTTCTTGCATTTAATCATGATTACAATTTAACAAGTTTTTGTGCAACCGGGCCATATAGTAAGCTATGTATTCAAAAATATACAGCCATTTTTATAAAAACACTTAACTCACATGGGGTACTTTTTAACAAATTAATAAAAACAACATAAAAATCTTGAAGTACCCATCATTTTTTTGAAAACTTTAAAATAGTTCAACAACTAGTTTCGACACTAACTTAGGTCATTTTCAACTTGAAAATGTCTGAATGAAACTTGAAAATGACCTAAGTTAAGGTCGAAGCTAGTAGTTGAACTATTTTAAAGTTTTAAAAATAAAGGGTACCACAAGATTTTTATATTGTTTTTATTAGTTTATTGATTTATACATTGATAGATTCAATATCATTCTCAACTAGTTTCGACACTAACTTAGGTCATTTTCAAGTAATTTCCTTATTTTCAAGTTGAAAATGACCTAAGTTAGTGTCTGAAACTAGTTGTTGAAGTTAAAGTTTAAAGTTTTTAAAAAAATGAAGGGTACTTCAAGATTTTTATTAATTAGCCATTTTTATGTAAATGAAATCAATCATATTGATAACTTTCACTCAGGACTATATTACTGAAACACAAACATGACTATTAACATGTCTGTTCCATCGAAATGAATTACTAAATTTTAGTACTGGAGTGGAGTGTAGATTGGAGTGGGTATAGAAATAAATACTCAAAAAAATTAAATATCAATTTATTGACAGTACGATACCCTATGTACAATTTTATAATCATGATGTACAGTGAGGTTATAGACTCACAAATTATGATACAGTCATCATTAATACAATATACATAATTATGTTGCTTATTTGATTTTTCAAGCTGAAAAATAAAATAATTATATTGAACTTGTCAAAACGTCATCCGTCTGCAGAAGTTCATTCCCATTTAATAATATTACAATAAAAATCTATTTTTATAATCTTTTTTCATATTTTTCCTCACGAGCTACAATTAAAGCGTAATTTTTTACACAGCTTGAACACATTCCCTTTCTGAGATTTACAAAGAACATGCAAACTTTAGGTTAGAAGGCGTTTAAGTAGACAAATAGAGAAAGCAGCAAAATAAACCAATGCTGGTATTTACTTGAAGGATAGTGCAGAAACATTTGTAATAAATAATTTCTTATTCGTAGAAAAGGGAGTTCATTATAATCGACAATAACTATTCACAAACTTATAATGTCAACCAACGAGTATTGATTTGCTTATTTTAAAACAATAATACATTAATAATAACCTAGATATATTGACAAATCCTCAGCTTACAATAATAAGAAAATTACAGTTGGTGCTTTGATATAAACAGCATAATGTATAGTCTTAAGATTTCAGGGTGATTCAGGATTAAATAACTTACAAATAACTAATACTACGCCAATCCACAGGTATATGAGCTAATGAGTCTGGATTCAGACCAGAGAAAAGATTATCAATCACTCTTTATTCATAATCACTCATGCCTTACAATATATTATTGAAAAATCATTTATTTCATGCACAAATGGCTTTGAAATTCAATGAATTAAATTCAATAATAGAATCAATCACTTCTTATACATAATCATTCATGCCCTACAATATATATTATTGAGAAAAATCATTCATTCCATGCACATATATGGCTTTGAAATACAATAATAGAAACAATCACTTATACATAATCACTCATGCCGTACAATATATTATTGAGGCAAATCATTCACTCCATGCACATATATATATGGCTTCGAAATTCATACAATAATAGAATCAATCACTTCTTATCCATATACAATATATTATTGAGAAAAATCATTCATTCCATGCAAATAGAGCTTAGAAATTCACATCCTCAATTTCACCAAAAAAATTTGGAATTCACATTCTCAACAGTCTATCAGCCTCAACAGGCTTTACTCATTTTTATCTTTTCTACCTGATAGAATAGTTCAACGGTTTGGGGGTTAAATTTCTCTGCTAGACCATTATTAATCTCATTTTTTATTAGTAAGTATCTTCGTTATCAAAATATAAAAAACAAGGGATTTTATAAAAGTCTGTAGAACTTGGTTGAAATGCCAAACTCTTTTCTAAATACCCTGGTACGCGAAAAGTTCAGTGATGATATAACCCTTGTTCCGGAAGGGTCTAATTATAAACTTGAATTACTGAAATTTTGAAGAATTTAAAATAGGCCGATAACTATCCTCGGTAGATTAAGAATCTATATGTAAAATTTCATGTTAATCAGTCCAGTAGTTCAAACGTCATGATGCGTCTTTAGTGAATTTCCTATCCCGTACGTGTATAAGCCAATTCTTTCCTTCATTATTATATTGATGAATATAAAGAGGGATCATTGATGATGGATTGGAGTAGTATATTATGTCAAGGAAGAGATTCATTCTAATTACTGAGCTGATGGTCTAACTTGGGCTCATCTTAAGTACTTACTAAATAAGATCTAAGATGTATTTATTATTATAGATAGGTAGTTGAGAATGGAAGTCCATACAATATTGTTATTGAGGTTAACAATAATTTTTGAAACTATCATGGAAGTGATAATAGTCTTTTATATAATACATATAGAGATTAGAATCACAACAGGAGATACATCAATTCAAGTGTATCTTTAGGGCAGTTAATTTTTTACAAGTGGATATTGGGGAGGCTTTAGTTACAGTTGGAATATGAATACAAACAACCAGGTAAATACAATCACATACAGATAATATAGTAGTATATTCCAGTCAATTTGTGACTTTTAGTACAGTTACACAGACAGACAACAGTCAATAAATTAATTACAATAGTCTCAAATTAAGCAATTCGAACTGGATTTACACACAAAAACAATACTTGACAACTAATTCTAGAACCATCTGGCAGGCTAACCGTTTATTCAATGATAATTTTAAACCACTCTGAATACATTTTCTCTAGCAGTTAATAACTAGACTTGTGTATCAAATTTGAACCTTTTGAGCAGTAATTCTCTAAGAAGCTGGAACCCCATAAAAAGGTTCAACTCTTTTTTTTTGTGTATTTTCGGACATTTTTAGAACCCTCTTGGGCTCTCCGTAGTCCTTGAATAATATGTGCGTTTTCTATTGGCCAAATCGCTCGTGCAAAATAATGGGAAACTGTTGATTCTGAGCTTAAACTCTAAATAGTTTTTAAAATTTCCACACTATATATGTAATGGCACTATAATATAGGCATGTGTAACAAAGTAAAATAAAGTATATATTTGAAATAATTAATTTAGAAAGAAAAATATTCAAGGCCAGGAGTAATTCGAGAAAATGTTTTAAACAGTTCTGATGCAATTTTGTAGTCTCTAGTTGAAACTTTGTACTGAATTTATACATTTTTGAGAATACATGGATTTATACAAGTAGTTAATTTTTGGAATAATTTTAAAAATGCAAAAACCCCGTTAATTTTGACCATGTGTGGGAAAATTTTTTAATACGTTCTTAGCACTTGGCATTGTAAAGTATTGTAAAGTGCGTTTATTCCCCATCAATAATTATAATTTTTAATACTTCTCATCGCCAATTTTCGGGAGCAGCACGCATACCTCTTCTAAGTAGTCCAACTAAACGCATATGTCAAATTTGGATGTATTCAGTTTGGTAGTTTTTCAAATATTGCGATAAATCTCTTCATTTAGTTCTTATTAAATGAAGTTTCTTTCATAATGAAAGAATATTTAACGCAATCACATCAATATCAAAAGAAAGAATGTGTACAATATCAATGCCTTCTACAATATGTTAAACAGATACACATTGGAAGAGCTTTCAACCATGCATGTACGACAATTAATAAGGGCTAATTAAGCTTAAACGTAACGTTTTCACTTAATCTAATGAGAAAGTTGATTGTTCAATCACTAAAATTGATTGGTACTTCAAGCAATGATTATCAGATATATATAGGACAAATAGGACAACAAGAAGTATTTCAAAAAGGTTACAATCGTTCATTTGACAATTACAATTGAATATAAAAATATTACTGCCTAATTTTATCCTAATTATTCCTACTTTATAACATCTACTTATTGAATAGGGGAATCCAGGTTCGAACACAATGATCAAATGCTCATTACAATATTTATCAAGCATTGAGGTTAATTACAATAGCCAAAATTGGTGTATAATACGGTGATATTACAACATACAACATCTTACAGGCAACACATACAAACATCAAATCATTAAGTAAATATTCTCTAAAAATATTAAGGCAATAATTTCCATTCTTGGGCGACCTGAAATCTCTGACGCCAACCAGGTCACACTATATTATTATTATACACAAAAATGTTTAGTAAGTTTTTATATTGATCCAATGATTTCTGACCAGCTGATTCCTATATAAATGTATGATGCTGAAATGATATAGCTGATCTACAATGAAATATTTTCTTATCCTATGTATGATGCTGAAATGATATAGTTCATCTACAATGAAATATTTTCTTATCCTATGTATGATGCTGAAATGATTTAGTTCATCTACAATGAAATATTTTCTTATCCTATGAACTAAAATGTATGATGCTGAAATGATATAGCTGATCTACAATGACATATTTTCTTATCCTATGAACTAAGACACATCAAATAAATTACGACCATACAAATAGAAAATTTGCATATTCACCATCAAGCACAACTGATACGCGAGTTTCTAAAAGCTAAAGATTAGTAACCTTTTTGAAACACTTGTGAAAACACCAAATTCTGTACAACATATATATTGCTTTCCAACACGTCTGAACATCGAATATTGCTTTGAACACATAGTAGGAGTCTCATGAAAGCACAGTTGAATTCGGTAATATCACTTTGGTCAGTTCATATTTCCAAAGATAAAAAAAATTAATAGGGAATTTCTCACATAAAAAATGTGTTACCATCTCATGTGCAAGAGTTATCATGTTTCAATAAAATTAATCACATTATACTTAAATTCTATTGTATATGAATGAATTGGAAAGTAGTAAAAACTAAATACTACTGGATAGAGAATAGACCCCAACAAGTGAAACTAGTTTGTGTTTATACCCATTCATAGAAAACTAATACCCAATTTTGTTTTAATGAAAACTAGTATATTGTACCCAATCATGGGTTTTGATACAATGAATGATCTTCAAAATAATGTTATTGAAGGTGACAAATAATCAAATCTTATGAGTAGATGAGATTTTGTTTGAAATGTTGAAAAAAATGTGCGGCATGAGTAGCCTGAAGGGAGAGCCCCGCCGGTAGGCATGGACACTTCATCAAGTCACCCACGCACAAACTAAAGGCTGATGTGGGCATAATCCGTAATAAAAAATATATAAAGGATGTTGTTATAATTTCTAGAGTTTATAGAAATTTGAACTGACCGCAACGATAAAAGCATTCAACGATGCTCCCACTTACTCAACTACTTTAGAACTTTCAAGGTACGCGACCTTTCAAATAAACCATAACTTTGAAATTAAATTTTTTATGCTACTTTTACAGAGTGACACAGAATAACGGGAGCTTTTAAAAACGCCATAAAACATTAGTGGGAAGAGCAAAAATGATTTTATTCAAACTAATGTAAAGTTCAAGACTTGCCATTTGAGAATTATTAATAACATCTATCACTTTTTGACAATTACTTCTTTAAAGAAATAATTGTCAAAAAGTGATAGATGTTATTGACATGGAAAGTATTGAACTTTACATTAGTTTGAATAATATCATTTTTGCCCTTCCCACTAATGCTTTATGGAGTTTTAAAAAGTTCCCGTTATTCTGTGTCACCCTGTATTAACCTACGTTACTATATTCCAAATTTTCTGAATTATGAAAAGTTTTTTATACATAGATATTGCTCACATAATAAAAGTAGAATGAGATTATTTACCAGATTGTTCAACAGAATCATCCTCTGCGATTGTACTTTTTATTTTTAACGACCAAAATACTTCTTAAAGGCGGATTTCCACATAACCGTATCAGTGTCCGCGCGTCCGGTTCAGTGAAAACATCATTCCCATGAGTTCTAATGGAACTATTCCCACTCACCCGATCGAGCGAGTATGAATAGTCCCATTTAAACCCAAGGGAAACATTTTGCAATGAGCCATTCGCATACACTAATAATACAGTTCGAAATCCAGCTTTATAGTTCACTATCTTGTATGATTTTTTTATTGTCTGTGTAATAATTGAAATGATTCCAGTTGAATGGTTTATATTTGTCGTGAGTAACTGTAAAACATACATCATGGCGATCTAGTAAACGATTAAAACTCTTCCACATATTTTCAGCCAGAGTAGTTCTATTCAATAATAATTATTCTTTGTTTATATAAAAATTTGTTTGTTCTCTACTCATGGATGAGCAAAGATTGTGAACCATGAATACGAATGAATCAGTATTTAATATTCAAATAATAAGATGAACTGTTCTTAAAACTAATAAAATTTTTCAGATGGTCCGATGAGATCTTACCCTGGTCGATATATAATTTCAATTTTCCAAATATTGTTAAGCTTACTTGTATTATGGTGATAGATTTTGCCAATTCTATTGTATTTT
Source organism: Nilaparvata lugens (assembly GCF_014356525.2). Lineage (NCBI taxonomy): Eukaryota > Metazoa > Arthropoda > Insecta > Hemiptera > Delphacidae > Nilaparvata > Nilaparvata lugens. The sequence goes on from NC_052518.1 coordinate 101,033,640, forward strand.
AACATGTTTGCTTAGATACGGTAAGGCACAAACAGAAATGATCTAAATTGTGTGAGAGCATTAATGAGCTACCATTACTTTCTACTACTTGATTTGGCAAGAAAGAGTTCAATAATATTTTATTTAAAGATTTAAGTTTGTATTTACATGTTATCTGATTTTTTTTAATTATCAATTTGGGCCTGAACTGGGATACTATGATTCTTCCCATTCAAACCTGTAAATTGATTTATTTTACATAATAAAATACTGTATTAAGGCATTCAAAACAATAAGGCATGATAAATGGTGTCACGACAACATTTATGTAATGCCATAAATTCATTAAATTTAATCATAACCTACATGCGAATTCATCATATTCTAGAATAATCACAACTTAATCAACATCCAAATTGTAACCATTCTCACGACATTCCAATTCATCATATTCTAGAATAATCACAACTTAATCATCATGAAAATTGTAACCATTCTCACGACAACCGAATTCATCATATTCTAGAATAATCACAAATTAATCAATATCAAAATGTTAACCATTCTAACGACATTCGAATTCATCATATTCTAGAATAATCACAACTTAATCAACATACAAATTGTAACCATTCTCACGACATTCGAATTCATCCTATTCTAGAATAATCACAACTTAATCAACATCCAAATTGTAACGATTCTCACGACATTCAAATTCATCATATTCTAGAATAATCACAAATTAATCAACATTAAAATTGTAACCATTCTCACGACATTAGAATTCATCATATTCTAGAATAATCACTACTTAATCAATATCAAAATTGTAGTCATTCTCACATTTGAATTCATCATATTCTAGAATAATCACAAATTAATCAACATCAAAATTGTAACCATCCACACGACATTCCAATTCATCATATTCTAGAATAATCACAAATTATCAATATCAAATTGGAACCATTCACACGACATTCGAATTCATCATATTCTAGAATAATCACAAATTAATCAATATCAAAATTGTAATCATTCTTATGACATTCGAATTCATCATATTCTAGAATAATCACAATAATCTATTCTAGAATAATCAATAATCAACATCAAAATTGTAACCATTCTCACAACATTCGAATTCATCATATTCTAGAATAATCACAAATAAATCAATATCAAAATTGTAACCATTCTCACGACATTTGAATTCATCATATTCTAGAATAATCACAAATTAATCATCATCAAAATTGTAACCATTCACACGACATTCGAATTCATCATATTCTAGAATAATCACAACTTAATCAATATCAAATTGGAACCATTCTCATGACATTCGAATTCATCATATTCTAGTATAATCACAACTTAATCAACATCAAAATTGTAACCATTCTCACGACATTCGAATTCATCATATTCTAGAATAATCACAAATTAATCATCATCAAAATTGTAACCATTCACACGACATTCGAATTCATCATATTCTAGAATAATCACAACTTAATCAACATCAAAATTGTAACCATTCTCATGACATTCGAATTCATCATATTCTAGTATAATCACAACTTAATCAACATCAAAATTGTAACCATTCTCACGACATTCGAATTCATCATATTCTAGAATAATCACAACTTAATCAATATCAAATTGGAACCATTCTCATGACATTCGAATTCATCATATTCTAGTATAATCACAACTTAATCAACATCAAAATTGTAACCATTCTCACGACATTTGAATTCATCATATTCTAGAATAATCACAAATTAATCATCATCAAAATTGTAACCATTCACACGACATTCGAATTCATCATATTCTAGAATAATCACAACTTAATCAATATCAAATTGGAACCATTCTCATGACATTCGAATTCATCATATTCTAGTATAATCACAACTTAATCAACATCAAAATTGTAACCATTCTCACGACATTCGAATTCATCATATTCTAGAATAATCACAAATTAATCAATATCAAAATGTTAACCATTCTTACGACATTCGAATTCTTCATATTCTAGTATAATCACAACTTAATCAACATCAAAATTGTAACAATTCTCACGACATTCAAATTCATCATATTCTAGAATAATCACAAATTAATCAACATCAAAATTGTAACCATCCACACGACATTCAAATTCATCATATTCTAGAATAATCACAAATTAATCAACATCAAAATTGTAAGCATTCTCACGACCTTTCTGAACGTAGCCAGATAAATTAAATACACATTCACCTTTTTCTAAATGTCATCTTAACTATTGATTCAAGTTTAAAATGTCCAATTGATCAATAGTTATTAAAAAATATCTCTTACGAATCAGTTACAGTTGCATTCATTAACTTATAAAACAATACTTGATAAATAATTTGTTTCTCCACAATACATAAACATTTCAGATACAAGTAGAATCCAGAAATTATACATCATCATACAAATTGATCATCATCATTATCCGTTGCCGATCTTGGCCTCTTCTGGGATATGAATCATATCCTCTCACAACATGACCTGACGACACACTCTAATATAAGAATTGGTGTGGCCATAAATCCCTGAGTCACACCCCGAAAAACTGTGCATCTCACAAAAATTAATTAGCCTTATAATAGTTACTAAACTTATGAAGTGTCTTATCATGTATTTTATAAATTTGTGATTTATATAATTGAAATGTATATGATGACAATGATGAAATTCTTTACATGTTGTAATTAATATTGTAAAGGAATGAAAATGCAAATAAATAATTTGGCAGAGAAATTTCTTGCGAAGTCTCATCCACGTTCATGAACTGGTCCAGGTAAACTAGGTGTGCGCTAGATTGTAAATTTTGATTTTCACAAATTCTTTGATCTGAAATGTTGGGCTATCAGCAGGATTGATCGCTTTACCTAATGTGAGATCTCGGTTTTTCAAGTTGACTGACGATCTAAGGCCAACAAACTCTTCAATAATTTCAAAACCTCATTCAGTTGATACAACAGACATTTTGAAGCATTCACTCGTTTTCATTGACTAACGTACCTTACAAAACAGTACAAATACAAACAGTTATTAAAATAGAAAATTCGGTTGAATTTTCATTGTCAAATTCAGTTGATACAACATACTTAACTGCATTCAATCTCTGATCATTGGATCTGTTTTTTAAGCATTCACTCATTTTCACCGACTCTTAGTTACAAAACAGTACAGACAAAATACAAACAGTAATTAAAATAAAAAATTTCCTCCACTAATGAGGGTTTACCTAATTTATCTTACTTACTAATGTTCAATTTGATTGATCAATGATTACAAAACAACTGTCACGAGGTCTCAAGCAAGAATTAATAATTGGTATTCCTTAATAATATAATTGTTACAGCACAATACATAAATCATAGTTTAAAAATAATAATATCATAGTACCATGGAAAAACATTTTCAAAAACTAAATTCAACCTAGGTGAGTTTCAGATCTAGAAATAACGCATTCAATATGATAAAAAAGTTTAAAAATATATTATCAATTTAACATATATTACAAAAAAATAGTAATATACTAAATCAATTGCAATATAACAATATAATATATAAATAAATTTAATATATATACACAAAAATAGTAATACACAAAATAAATTGCAGTGATTGTGAAAAATGTTATGTTGGACAGACACGAAGAAATTTTCAATAAAGATTCAAAGAACGGACACTGATATCCAGAAATTATAACACACAAACATCACTGAACACCATCTAAATTCAAACCATGAATACAAAAACATAGAACATAAAAAGTCCAGATTTGTTTACATTCAAAACTAAATAAAAATGATATGCTGAACATCATCCATATATGGAAAATCACAACCAAATCTTCGAAAAAATAGAATTATTTGATAATAATATTTTGTTTATTAGAAATAATAGTTTATTTTAAAAACTTGAAACTGGATTGAACATCCGAAACTAGAAAATGGTACTATGGTATTATTATTATTATTTTTCAACTAACAAATCAAGTAGGCTGGCCCTGAAGAAATGCGTTATTAGAAAACATAAATAATAATTAAAATATAATATTTAGTCTCCAATAATACTACATACTTTTAAATTATACTATGAATAAACTCCTTTACTGAAACTTAGGAACATATTGTTATATGAAAAAAAAACACTTTGATGACATCAAACTAAAGCTTTATCAATTTCATTTTCATAAATAATGAGGACAGTGATTGAAGGTTTAAGCTTCGGGGATAATAATATTGCACTCCTAGAGTTGCGCCTCAACATAAAATTCGAGTCAACAAAATATGAATTAAAACAAGAGATAAAGTAAAATATAGAAATTAGACAATTTCGAGGTAAAAAGTTGCTGGAAGGGTAATGCTAAATATAAAACTACAACACAGATGAAAATGAATCAATTTCGAGGTAAAAAGTTGCTAAAAGGGTAATGCTAAAATACAACTAAAACACAGTTGAAAATTAGTTAATTTCAGGTAAAAAGTTGCTGAAAGGGTATAAAATAAGGGTTGCTAAATAAAATTGAAAAAAAGTAATTTTAAATGAGTAAAAGAGAAAATAAAAAGATTAAAATGGAGCTTGTAGTCAGCCAAGAATTTCTGCAGAGCCAACTTCATTCAGTTTTTAAATTATTGTACTGCAAATCAAAATAATGTTAATTTACTAATTTAAAATATGATTAAAATGCAAGCCCAATAAGTTATTAGGTAACTATACAATATCATGTTGGTGTATTTAAAATTGGTGTATTTTATACAGCGTTGAGAAAATTATATCAGCTATGATGAATTCTTTGAAGAATAAAGTCAGTTACACAAACACCGATTTTTGGACGTACGATTTTCTGCCGTCCTTATAGATTCTACCAGATTCAACGGAATTTGGCAATCACATGAATACATCATCTGTTTGTCAAGTTATGTTAAACCTAATAGACTTTATAATGACGGCAAAAAATCGTACGTCCAAAAATCTTTGTGTGTATAACTAGACTTAGTGGCGGTTGCTCAGAAGCCGTTCAAGTCAACAAAATATGGATTAAAACAAGTGATAAAATAAAATACAGAGTGATTACTTTACAACTTTGAAAGCACATGAATATTTATTGAAATTACTTACAGAGAATTGAGAAAGGTGTCATTTTGTTACAAAACACAAAACAAGTTTAAGGTGTGGGTGTTATTCTAGTTGGATGTGACAGCCGTTGGTAATGCGACATACATCCCACCGATAATCGATTTCTTGCCACACTTATACCAGCATATTAGGCGTAACTTGTGCAAATGCAGCGATCCGAATGTGATCCGATTTCGAAGGTCATTAAGATTGTCTGGTAGAGTCGGAACACAAAGAATCAGGTGATTGGGTCATGTGGAAAGGATGACTGCGGGCAGAATCCCTAAAATTGTGATACGAGAAAGGCTTGACAATAGGCGACACAGAGGGTGACCCCGGAAAAGATGACTGGATGAGGTGCTGAATGATGTTAGGAGTTTGGGAGTGAGGGGATGGAGAGGCATAGTCAATGATAGAGATGCGTGGAGGTTGATAGTTGCGGAGGCCAAGGCTGTAGCGCCATACAAGAAGAAGGTAGAGGCGGAACATAAACCTTATCCTTAACGAAGCTACACAGGTAGAAATTCCATCGGTGTTGAATCCGTTGAGCAAGGTGGCCATGCAATTGGATCCAGCGAAGTTGAAAGCGAATGTCTAGAAAATCCAAACTTCTCCGCGGAAATGAAGTGGTGAACCGTCATGCTGAACAAGATGAACAAGTGCCCTTTTACTTTCAGCATGACGGTGCACCAGCTTATTTCCGCAGTGAAATTTCGGGATTTTCTATACAATTGCTTTCAAATTCGCTGGATTAACCATGCAGGGCCAATTGCATGGCCACCTTGCTCAACGGATTCAACACCGATGGATTTCTTGCTGTGGGGTTTCGTTAAGGATAAGGTTTATGTTCCACCTCTACCAGACAATCTTAATGACCTTCGAAATCGGATCACATTCGGATCGATGCGGTTCCACAAGTTACGCCTGATATGCTGGTACGAGTGTGGTAATTGTGATTGAATTCACGAGAAACAATCAGAGAAGGTTTTTATAAAAAGGATTCTCTGATTGGTTCTCGTGACAATAATCACGATTATTATATATATTTCGCATTACCCTTCCAGTAACATTTTACCTACAAATTGTCTAATTTTCATCAATGTATTGGTTTTATACAGGTAGGGATGTCAATCCCGGGACTGATTTCCAATCCCGGTATTTCGGGATTATCCAATATAAATCCCGGGATCCCGGGACTGATCCCGGGATTGGCAAAAATCAGTTTCAATTTTTGCAATTGTTCCTCCTCAATTACATGTTCAGTAACAGTGTGTGGAGATGAAAAAGGGCTCATTATAGAGGGAGAGGATATTATTAAAATGAAAAAATACTTAGGAATAATATTAAAATTTAACATTCTATTTCTATAAATGTTTCAAAGATTAGGAGTAACTTTTTTATTTGATGTCCTACCTTCAGTTAGCAAGATGACTCAGCAGAGTGCCGGTTGCACAACAGCTGGTTAGATTTTAACCGTGATTAATTCCACAAGAACCAATCAGAGAAGCCGTCTTTTCAAAAAGGCCTTCTCTGATTGGCTCTCGTGAAATTAATCACGGTTAAAATTTAACCGGCTTTGTGCAACCGGGCCAGAGTCTTTTTTATGTAGAACAAAAGCATTTCTATCCTAAATCAGGACGAGATAGAGTTCAAACTTTTATCATTTCAAATACTGTAAATTGAATTAATATTACTTGAATTAATAATAGGATAGAATAATTTTGGTAAGACGCCATACTGACCAAAAAACACGAAGGCTGAACCACTACTCTACTAAATGAAATTTTGTAGAGCCAACTATATTTACTTCAACTAGATATTCTACTTATGTTGGATGTGACAGCCGTTGGTAATGCGACATACATGCCACCGATAATCGATTTCTTGCCACACTCGACTGTCTGCGGGGTACTGTTAAATTTGTTCTAGGAATGCGGTAATGAGATAATGAACGGAAATTCTACGACGGAATGTTAGTTTCAAAGAGATTTTTATACTTATGAAAGGCTAGAATTAAATTTTTCACGTAAAGTTGTCTCATTGTTAAAACTGGGAACTCTGCAAAGGCTATGGCTGGGATGTCGTCTTGGTCTTCCAAGTGCAGCTTTTAAAATATATGTATTTAATTACAATGCAAATTACACTAATACATTAACATTTGAAGATACAATAATAAGGCAGTCCTTGTGCTATTTTCTTCCAAATTTATAGGTGACAAAGTCCAAGATAAGGTTAAAATTTCACGTGTACAATTTTTATAAAATTTTAGTCAAAATAAACATGAAAACTATAAATTTTGAATTTAGATGACTTGAATTAATAAATTGATAAGTATCTTTGAATTAAGGAGGGTTTTATTAAAATGTGCTTTCAAAGTTGTAAAGTCATTTTATAATAAACCTTTATAAAACCAATACATTGAGGAAAATTATACAACTTGGAGGTAAAATGTAATGGAAGGGTAATGCGAAATATATGTAATAATCGTGATTATTCTCACGAGAGTCAATCAGAGAATCCTTTTTTTAAAAAAGCCTTCTTTTCGAAAAAGCCTTGTCTTATTTGGTTCTCGTGTAATTAATCACGATTGGAGTTTAACCGGCTTTTGAGCAACCAGGCCTGAGGTTTACATTCTTCAAAAGTATGCGAGAAAATTATTTTAAAACATTCTAAAAATATCGACATAAAAGATGGCAAGAGTATTGAAAGTGATAAATTAAGTAAAATTGACAGCTTATCAAGTAACTATGCTAATGTGATGGGAAGAGGGTTTCTGTCAAAGTCAAATAACGAAGCAGACGTCGACAGATGCGCTCGATTGTTCAAGAAATTTTTTCGACAGTTTTTTCGTTCACAATCACAAAACCTTGTTTTGAAGCGACGAACTTCTCGAGCGCCGGTACTAGGATTTGAGTGCAGCGGTTGAAGATGATGCGGCGCAAAGCGTTGCAACGAGCAAGGTGGTCGAGAGACGATTCGGTTAGTAGGCGACACGAGGAGACGTCCAGGTGTGTGAGGGTGGTGATGGTTGAAGCGGGTGCGGTAGCGAGTTGAGCCACTCCCGCGTCCGTCAAGCGAGCGCAGCATGATACGTCCAGATGTGTCAGTTGCGGAAGGTTTTGCACGATGTAGCGTAGTGACACGTCCGACAGATCGCAGCCAGCTAGTCGCAGAGTACGCAGGCAACGTAGCCGCGACTTGGTGTCGACTAGGCCGGGCCGCGAGTCGGGTGGTGGACTAAGTACATCCCGCAACGACGCATCATTCATGCCAGTCACGAAGCTCAAATCGAGCGACACGAGTGGAGGACACGAACAGGTGCGCAGAGCAGCCACTCCAGACCACGAGCATCCTTTCAGCGACAACTCCTTGAGCTGCGGCAGTCTGGCCACCAGCCACGCGAGCTGCCTTTTCGCAATGTTCGTCCAGTCCAGCACTAAACTGTCGGGCTGTCTCCTGACGATTCCTGCCAGACACGCAGCGGTCAGCCGCTTCTCCGACAAGTTCATGCGTTGCCAGAGCGACGGCTCCGCACTGAGCTGCGACCAGAGACGACACACGCGGGCGCAACGTGCCAGATCCCCGGGTGACAACAGCCGGAACACGGGAAGCAGCGCTGTGCGCTCTAGGGCGGCGGGACTCTTGCCTGCTGCCGGCCTCACGCCATACAGAGGTCGGCGCAGAGTTTTGCTCGAGTTGCCTCCCATATGGTGGGATGAGTGCGAACGTGATCCGCTCGTTCCGTTTGTGTCTGACTCTGTGAAACTGTCGTTCGACCACCGCTAAAAACAAAAACCAAACCTTAACTCTAATACACTCATCTTGATAAGATATTCGATTAAGTTCAAATTTGTGTCCTCTACAAAACTCAAAAATTAAAAAGGTTGCAATAATATGAACACACCGAATGCGTATATGTGCAAGAGCACGATTGGTTATTGGATAAGATATTCGATTAAATTCAAATTTGTGTCCACCACAAAACTCAAAAATTAAAAAGGTTGCAATGATATGAACACACCGAATGCAAGAGCACGATTGGTTATACATTATCAAGCGCGCACATGAGAAACAAACTGTGGAAAAAACAATAGGAACACTATACTCTAGTGTGGCTAGCGACTAGCCATTATAGTTATAGGTACTGCAAAAATTTAGGTGATAAATCAAGGTAGATGCAACTAGAAGTAATCACATTATGTTTCTGGAAAGTTATTAGGATATGATCACTTATTATGTGCAAGTGCACGTGAGATCATGTATGACCAGATGAGAAACAAAATCTGAAAAGATTTAAACATCAACACTGAATGCGTTCACAGACAAGTCACAACCTGTTTCTATAGCTGCGTACAGATATACGCGCCTCCAACCCGCTCCGCGCACGCTCCGCCCTCGTTCCACCATCGCTCCGCCCCCGCTCTGCACTGGCACCGATCATGAACGTCACGGGATATGTTAGCTCTCCTCGCGTTCCACCCTTGCTCCCCGGTCGATCATCAATCGCTCTGCTCGAGTGACGTTCGGTTGTGGAGCAGAGCAAAAGTCTGTACGCACCTTAAGACTCCTTCCAGATTTTGTTTCATATCTGCACGTGTGGTCATGAATTACATACGTGCAACCAATGTGATTGTACCCTTATATTAACGTTAACAACTTTCACAAGAAATCCCTGATTGAACGACTGACAATTGTAATAAAACCAATTGTGTGCTCAACACTCAAGTAAACCCACCATACCGTCTTCACTGGATGTACGTCCTGTAAGCTACTCCACTTGTCAATCTAAACAAGTTAAAGTTACTTTACTTGTTAAAAAAAACAAGTTCAAGCTACTTTACTTGTTGAAAGTTACAAGTTCTAGTTACTTTACTTGTTAAAAGTTACAAGTTTAAGCTACTTCACTTGTTTATACTAATTTTCATTATGTACATAACAGATAAGTTCTACTCTTTAATTCTAAGTTTTCTAATAATCTACATATCCATTCTCTGTTCTGATAAAGTCAATCAATACTTTATATTTTTCAGTGATTATTGTCTGCTGTGCAATAAAATTGATTTGATTAGAGTCCTGATAATCCGTTTTACTTACTACTGTAAACAATGATTCACAAAGGGGAACTTAACAGAAATCATCTGTTCCTTGTATAGGTGTAAATGATTTTTTTGAAAATGACTATCATAAACTATGTCATACATGACATCAAAATCCATTCAATTTTATTGAAATATTATTTTGTGAGTTGGAAATCTAGTCGCGGATTTTATTATTAAATGTTATTGATGAAGCGAGAAGATCTCCAATGTGCAAAGATGAAACGTATGTTTTATCACGTTTCGTGAAGGCAATATTATGGTTTTTAGCTCCATGCTATACAAACAAGAGTGAGTCGACTTTTGGTCTGTGAATCAAGGCTGCATGTTTTTTCACATAAATAGATTTTGAATTTTTCTTACGAGGCCCGTATTCTTTAAACCGTTTGTGAAGTATAGTTGTTGAGTTAAGGCATTGCTTACCTGAAGGATTCTGTCTTGAGAATTCAATTATTATAGGCTGTCACAGTTCGGGCAGTTTAAACCTGCATAATTTATTGTGTTTTCGAGATTTGAATCTTGTAGGGGAAAGCTGGTGCTTTGATTCAATCAGCTGGCAGAAGTTTCTTTTATATATTTATTTATTTAAAGTCGGGAGTGGTTTAACCGGACCTTTGAGGATCAGGCCGAGGAACAATTTCAAGGTAAAGTTAAGATAATAGTTCATTGTACATTCTTTTTCCAGACCTATAATTTTAAATAATAATTTGTTTTTATTTTCAAAAACCTGAACGACCACAGGTCAGCAAACGAGTAGCCCTTAATTATTATAATCAGAAATCTTGATTGTTTGTTATAGTAATTTCATATTTGTCAATAATTTCATCTTGATTGTGTTAAATGTAAATATATGATATAGTTTCAAAAAATTATATATTAAATTGTTCATTTTTGATTTCATCATTTCACCACCCACCTGAAAACCTGGTTTTAGTTTTTCTTTTCTTTATATCAATTACATATAGTAGTTCTTTTCCCACCATTACACTTACACTGGTTGAGTTTTGGTCATCTGGATCATTGCTGGCTTTCATTCGCTTGGTGGTGCCTTCAGATGTGGTTAGTGACGAATCTTGATCACCGTGTTCATATGAGTCGCTTTCTGAGTACGATTCGTAATCCACCTGAAATTAATTTGATAATTTTATTGAATGCGAAGAGATGATGTGATATTTCTACATAATTGAAAGGATGAGTCATTATATAGTTATTATTAGCGATGGAAATCAGACAGATGCAAAGTCCAATTTGGAACAATGTAATCTTTTGATTGACAGTTGGAGTAAGGAAAATAAGTTAGCTATTAATGATAAAAAAAACCACTACTATAAGTTTCAGTCTAGCCAACAGCCCAAACATTGAATCTACCCAGTTCCTCGGAATTTTTTTGCAATCTAATCTTAAATGGAATACCCATATAGGAAATATATATATAATAGAGTACTAAGAGGGCTTTTTATGTTGAGAAGGTTGGCTGGAAGTGTGACAATAGAGGTCTTGAAAACAGTTTACTTTGCGATTATACACAGTCACCTAGCCTATGGTATAATTTTGTGGGGAAATAGTCCTTTGGCTGGTAAACTTTTCCTGCTACAGAGGAGAGCCATTAGAATATTAAACAATGAAGAGCCACGTAGTCATTGTAGACCATTGTTTATTGAGAATAAAATTCTGACTCTTCCTTCTATGTATGTCCTGGAATGTCTGTGTTATGTCAAAAAGAACCTGGATAAATTTAGCCTCAACTCTGATAGGCATACATACAATACAAGAGGGGCAAGTAATATAGGTGTCGAATGGTGCTCTTCCAGCGCATCATTGAGAAGTTTCAGGGCCCAATCTCTCAGATTTTATAATGCCCTTCCGTCATTGGTAAGAGACCTAGATGCCACCCAATATAAAGATAGAGTTAGGAAAGGCCTAATAAGAGGTGGACTTTACAAGGTACCTGAATTTTATAAAATTTCACAGTCTATGTAAATCTGTTACTATTGTGTATGATTTAGGCTGTGAAAACTTAGTTTGTAATCTTGTTTAATAAGTAAATTTTAGATGTAATTGTGTTTTAGCTGTGTAGACTTTTGTATTGTTAATTATTTTGTATTATTTTGTATACTTGTGACGATGACCAATGTTTATTGTAAACCAAATGGTAATAAATATATTATTATTATTATTACTATTATTATGTATCGTATGAGATAGAGCACATCACATCATTTCTTTACAAAGTTAAATTCAGTGCGTCAAGCCATTGGATGAAATTTGGTGTTGCTTGATGCACCTAGTCAAGGTTTTCATTAAATTTAAAAATTGGGCATATGATTGATTGTCTGTGTCTCAGCGCCACATTCACATACAGCAGAGTCAGCAAAGCACCATTTATACATCAGACCTCCACATCTTCTATGGCCAGTGCGCATTCGGTTCAACCGAGTCCATGATCTTCGTGGCAGTTCAAATCCTGCCGTTGGTAAGCCATTGATGAGATAAGATATGACATTGATGAGAAAGAATAAGAACAATACCACTATATATGTTATGTTATGTTAGAAGGAACAGATTCAAGGATCCAAATGTTCAAAAAACCTCACACGACAACCGAAGCTTATTGTGTGTCCCAAGTATGTTAGTTGGGCAAACCAATACCTGTGTCCTTTACAAGGTCCAGGAGTTTCTTCCCCTATACTAACATCCCATTCATCACCTGGTTGCTTGCAGCAAAACAGAGCCCTTATTCTAGCCCCTAGTCTCTCGGGATCCAGTATGATATGCTTGGCAGTCCCTCAGACTGATTACAAAGCCTGACTTTCATTTCTGAGACCAATATTGTGTGGAGATGTTTCCTGAAGTGGCCATGTCCCACTATATGTATAGTGGTACTACAATAAAGTGGTTTTGACTACATCAATGAAGCATGGTCCTTAAGGAAACATATAGAGTACCTACAATAGTTAATAATTTTGATGAATGGATAAAAAATGAATAAATGAATTTATCTCCTCCTCATATTACAAATTGAATAGTGTCTTGGAAATTATACTCATCACGTATCCAATAGTGTGATCAGATAATCGAAGTATAATAAACAAGGTAAAAACATTATCAAATTAAAAAATAAAAATCTGGTGTGGTACACTCACACAACTTTCCTTGCTCATTGAACTGCAAGCCCCATTCTCAAACGAGAATAATCAGGGGAATAACATAATGACTATTGGCGGTAACATAATTGAAACTGCGATCAGACTACTGTATATGTGTATATATAATTGTTTTCAGAGTTCTTTTTCCTTTGTGTAAATTGTGAAATTCGATAATTTTTTCTAAGGTCGTCGAAACAGCTGTTCTACAGATGAAATATCTCGACTATGAGTTCTTTTTATAAACTGCTCTACCTACCTACCTCATGCACGAGAAGGAGGTTACAAAGTACATTTCTCTAGGATGGGGTGGACCCCTCATTAGTTTCTCAGGAAGGAGACTCATGCCAGTTGATAGAGCTGATAAATAACTATACAGGGTATGAATTTGAAGAAAATCGTTAGAGCCATTTTCGAGAAAACAGTGAAAAACATGGTTTTTAGTAATTATTCGCCATTTTTCTCAAGAATTTTAAGGAGCTCCTGCAATTTTCCCAGAAATGAGACTCATGTCAGTTGATAGGGCTAATAAATAGCTATCCATGATATAAATTTGAAGAAAATCGTTAGAGCCGTTTTCGAGAAAACAGTGAAAAACATGGTTTTCAGTAATTATCCGCCATGTTGAATAATTGAATTTTATTGAATTTCTTATTGCCGGATCCTCATGGTATAAGGACCTTAAGTTAAAAATTTCGAGTCAATCGAGTAATTAGGAATGGAGTTATTGTGTTCACAGACATACACACACACACACACACACACACACACACACACACACACACACACACACACACACACACACACCACACACACACACACACACAAACACCAAAAAATCATGTTTTTGGACTCAGGGGACCTTGAAACGTATAGAAAACTTGAAATTAGGGTACCTACCTTAATTTTTTTGGAAAGCAATACTTTCCTTACCTATAGTAATAGGGCAAGGAAAGTAAAAATTGATCCACTAGTAATGATGATAAAATTTGTTATTTATGAAGAGTGGTGCAGGGAAACGGGAATTCTTGATATAATATTATACAATTGTATCGAAAAACTTGAAAGTATTTTTTGTTTCAGATTAACATGAAAATACTGTAATGCCATCGTTGTCATGCGAATATTTATTTAATGCAGGAGCTGCAAACCTACAACTTGGGCCAAATTAGAAGCTGATTTTAGAAAATTCATTCTAATTTTCTAGACTTTTAGAGTTCATTTACTAACCTCCAATCGATCTCTCTTGTCTGAGCTTGCATCACTACTAACAGACATCCGGCGAATATCGGACGATTTTTGCCTAGCTCTAAAATGTCTCGGCTGTAACATACAACAAATAAATTATTCAATCATCAATATGCCACATTAAAATTACCACTAGAGCTCCACTACAAGAACATCAATGACTCCAGTCAGATCAAATTCAGATTCCTTTATTCTTGTGTTTAACAATACAAAATTCAACTTACGTTCTAGCATTAAAAATAAATACCAGTATCAGTAAAATAGCATGGTGAATCATATACAGACTGAAGAGTTTTACAATAAAATTGAGCAAAGAAATATGCAAATATTGAGGTATTACTGTAGTGTTTTCACATGAAACGGTGAAGTGTGGACCTTTAGATGTCCATTCTCAGATAGTGTATCGAGGATACCCTCCCCTCCCCTTCAGCACTTGACCGTGAATAAAGAAGGTTGGAAATACTACAGAATTTTTTTAAGCGTAGAAAATTAAGACTAAAAATAAATCGAGAAGTAAAAACTATAAATCATTGAGATTTAAGAAATCAGATCAATTGATACTAGTTACATTATCTTTTCTCTATGATGAAATGTAGGATCAGCCAAGAAATATGTTTTTACTTTCTCCAAAACTTCTGGGGCTATTTCTATTACCATGAATGGCATGTTAGTACAAATTTCATAAAAAATTCTTATTCAGGATTGTGTATGAAAGATTTGACACTCAGTGCCGGTTGCACAAAAGCTGGTTAAATTTTAATCGTGATTAACACCACGAGAACCAATTAGAGAAGCCGTCTTACCAAAAAGACCTTCTCTGATTGGTTCTCGTGAAATTAATCACATTTAAAATTTAACCGGCTTTTGTGCAACCGGGCCTCAGAGTTTCAATAGAGAGGGATGTACGTCCCTTAAGACAAACGGGTTCTTGAGATATGGTGACACAGTGGTTGCTTTTAGAGCGAGGAGCACACTATAATAATTGTGTTGCATGTTCATTAAGGTAATGACTACCAGAATCGGCAAGAGCGCGGAAAACATGACTGTTTCCATATAAACAATAATATCGAGTGACCTGGCTGGCTCAGGTCTGGTGTCAGAGTTTTCAGGTCGCAACTGATCAATTTCAGGGCCTCTGACATGACCTAACGACTGCTTTTTAGGCAGCTTAACGTGTCCATCCGAAACACGGGAGTAGCCCGCGAAAAATATCTTGCCCGGGCTGGGATTCGAACCCGGGCCTCTAGATTATAAAGCCAGCATCTAATCCACTCGTCTACGGCGACTCCGACTGTTTCCATGAATAGTGGTGAGTTTGACAAGACGTATTCCGAGTAGAACAGTAGACGCTGTTGTAGATGCATGAGGAGCGGGCTGGTTGTAATAAGTAGTCATAGTACAACAGGAAGTGTCTTATCAATTTCCGGTTGAACTGAATCATCTTCGCAATTACTCGATTTTAGAGGTATTTTGGTAGTATCAACTAAGTGATTATTATAAAAATGCAACAAATTATGGTGCCGTTTGAGCATGTGAAACAGTTAAGCCAGTTTCACACACATCGATTCTTGTTCGTACGATATTCTGCCATCCTTATGATTTCTAGTAGATTAAACGGAACTTGATAAGCATAATCTATCATCTGTTTGACATCATCTGCTTAATCTAATGGAATTTATAAGGACGACAAAAATACGTACGAACAAAATTCGATGTGTGTGTGCAGCTGGCCTAAGCCCTTGACTTGGCCAACAGTCCTAGCTGTTGACTACGACAAGCAGGGGCGCCATTTAGGGGAGGCCTACCCCCCCCCCCCAAGGATCAGATAAATAATGAAAATTCTGGTGTATCTACACGAATCCTTAGAATCTCATACTGATTTCATACTTTTTTTAAACAGCAGTAGAATAATTCCTTCTAAAGTATCAACAATGTAGCAATATTGCCTTGAAAGTATGGCTACGGGTACGGAGTAATAAAGAATATATTTTTCTCTGTGGTATAGTTGAATCTTGAATTATATAGAATGGGTACAATTATTAATCAGGGCACAATAAGTGAGTTACTGCATAAATTTCAACGTGAGAATTAACAAGTTGCAAGATGTCACAGTAAACCAAAAGAAAGGGCACAGTCAGACGATAAAAAATGTATGAACAGAGTTGGTGAGAATTATTGGAACAGCTTAATGTTTCTTTAGCTTTCTAACTGAAAGTTATTTTCAAATTAAAATATGATCCCCAATGAAATAGTTGAAATTGTCATTGTAAAAGAAAAATTTATCTGTTTACATGATTTTTAAGAAATTTGTTTCAGTATATTTCTATTTTAGGGCTATATTTCTAATAAATATTTCATGATTCAATAACTAATAATGTATATAAAGTTTTCAATTTATTGTGATACATTCTGTAATTCATTTAGAGTATAAAATCAACCTTCAAAATTTTTAATCATCATTCTTGGACCGAAAATCAAGTGACGAAGCAGTGTGTGATTACATAACCTTATCTTTTGGACAACATTAACATTTTATGAAAATTTTTGGAAAGAAATAGTACAGGCTCAGCCTAGTTTTTCCTCCAATTTCATAATTTATTGATATTGATGGATGGAATAGTATAATGAAATAAACTGAGACCATTAGATATAATAACAGTTATCATAAAACTAAGATGAAATATCTCAGTAATTTCTATCTGAAGACTGGTTGGCCGCTATGGCTTCATATAAAATGAGCGCTGCAATCCAGAGATTGTCAGTTTGGTGTACGGGTAAGCATTCCTGACTAGCAATTAGGAGGTACCGGCTTCGATTCACCGGCTAACAAATAAGTTTTGAATAGTAGCGCTCATCGAATTTCCATCTAGCTGTTTAGCCAGTTGTCAGTAGCAGAAGTGTTCGAGGTGATTAACAGCATTTAATTTGGATTTTCGTTTAATAATAATGATTGAATCATTGATATTGATGAATGATAAGAATTTGAAACATGTGAGGAGAACCAACCTTGTATTCTACATTCTTGCCATCCCTACAACACTTCGGACACTCCCAACTGTTGGGTAGATCTTCGTTCACTATGCCCTCCAATTCAGGATACTAAAAAACAAACAAGTAGCATTGACATTGATAAAGTAGAAAAGTAAAATGTTGAACATTTTCAGATCAGATTGATTTCTACATTTGATGCAAGAACAACAACGAATAAATTGAAAAAAAAATATTCACAGAGATGTAGTGCGATTATAAATTGATTGAAATTAATAAATAAAATATCATTTTCGCCACACTGTCAGAAAGCAGCTGTTTTCCAGTCCCTACGTAGATCTGAAAGACATTGTATGCAGACGACTCTCGTCTGACGTCAGAAACAGGTTTCTTTCCGGCCACTCAGTTCCTCCCCACATAAAACATTCTTATTCAATTTATTATTCTTATATAGCTGATGCCAAAAAGTTAGGCGGCTTCGTGGGTCCACATGGTGTAACCTACTCACATCTGATGCAATGCATCTATTTATTGTCTCTTGATTTAAAAATCATCACCTAAGCCAAGCTAGATGACAACTCTACTTGACAACATCAGCTGTTGGAACGCACAAGGGACCCACGAAACCGCCTAACTATTTGGCGTCAGCTATACCTGTAGTGTGGTGGAAAATATCGTATGCGACTCTCTCAGAAAGGTGTTTACGGTATTCGGACAACATATTCCCGGGCGAGGCTTGCCGAGCCCGGGAAACTATCGTCACACCGTAAACACTAACTTTCTGTGCTTGTAGCGTGATATACTATTAATTAAAATTGATAAGGTATAACATGTTATGGAACATCGAATAAATTGAAGAAAAATCACACAAATTTTGTACTATTTAACATAATGAAATAAACTTTATGATGCATTCTATTATGACATGAGTACTGAAGCGCAAGTTTTGTAGCAATCAAACTATTTTATTGGATAAATACAACATAAATATTGTGTTACAACTGTTAATATTTCATAATGAAGTTCATTAACATTTTTTGGTCGTATTTTAATGAGTGTAACAGAAAGATTTCAGATTTATTGAGAGAAACAGACGGTAGATGACAGCTCTTATATTTGTTATTTAAATTGTAGCCTTCCTCGCTATTCCTTGGGTTTCATCATCTTTTATTTATAAATTTAAAGTTATTTATCATTCAGTTTTCCACTTTTTTTTATCCCTTCTTAATGCATGGGAATTATAGATTCATCATAAAATATTATTTTAATGTAGTTTAGATCGCTAATAAAAATTGAGATCTCTCTTTATAATTATAGATATAACGCATATTGTTATGATAACTCGAGCTTACGCACAGGCCTTTGTTGCCTATGTAAGCTCTTTCCTATCTGACACAAGAATTTTATAAGATAATAAAATTGTGATAGCTCAAGAGTTTTATTGTTCAGTATAGCTATATTTTGTTGTTTGATTTTAGTAAGTATATTATATCGTTTCTTGAATTGTATAAACTTTATTGCTTAAGATTCTATGTAACTGCTTTGAATTGTATTCAGAAGGAAAAAATAAACTGAATTGAATTGACTTACTACATGATCCAATAGTGTAAAATGGGCGTGAACGTTCAACAACACGTCATAGAATTACAGCACAATATTGAAAAACATTTATATTATTTATACTATTCTTATTTCAACAGACTAAAACACCCCGTATGAATTCATAAGAGATGGATGAATTATTTTAACTAGAATGAATATCAAAACATGAAAGTTACCTGTTTAACTAAACACTCAGGATGGATGATTTCGTAGCAGACACTGCATTCCATCAATGAACTGGGAACATCCTTATTTTTCTGAATGGGAATGATGAGAGGTTGGCCCCAGCCATCGAGTCCACATACTACACAGGCCGCAGTTACAGGCAGCATAGGCTAAGAAAAACAGTTGCAGAGTTAAAATATAACTGGGTAAATAATCAGGTATTGTTCTATCTGGAGAACATTACTCAAGTTCATTTTCAAATTTACTTAACCTTCCGGTAGTCACGCCCTACTCAATCACACGAGCAGTCGCGTGTTGTATTTTGTGCAACATCTAATTTTCCAAGTGTTATGTACTCTGTTTACTGTTAGAACATATTAATTAATTGTATCATTACTTTTTCCATCTTCTTGGATTATTTTAAACCTATGAACATTTGGATGATTACCATTTCATAGCCCAATAAGGCACATCAAGCAAAGCCATCAATTCTGTGTTATTGGTTCGTTTACAGTCCCCGTATACAGTCTTTCTCTATCTTATGCACTGTCGCGACTAAATGACACCTAAAGACTGAACCATTGCTCGGTTGATACTGCAACTCAGTGGAGTGATGGGGGAAAGTTTTGGAATGCATAGGTGACTCTTTCACTGACACCACCCCATTCAATAGTTTTGTGCAGCAAAAAAAACTGACACTGTTGTACTTTTTACAACAGCGCGACTGCCGGAAGGTTAATAAACTTCAAATTGTTTTTTCTTATTCAGGACGAACGGTTTAATTGTAATATACTAATGGCCGGTTGCAGAGTCATCACATAAAGTTAAAATCAGGCATTTAATTTATTTATGAAGCCATAACTCCAATTTCGTTGCACAGATGTCAAAATAAACTATGGCTCCCATAAAACTAAAAACGCCCAATTAGACACATGATTTCGTTGCAGAGTCGCCAAATAGAGCTTATTTATGTCTCCAATCGCTAAAAACGGTCATTTAAGTTAAGGGCCAGAAGTCGTGCTGTTAAATCCAATATCTACTCCCACCACATGCATTTTATAGCTCTTTTGAAAGACAGTAGAAATTAACTTCAAACTTATAAGTACACAACTCATTTCAACATTTTGGAATAATATAACTGATGATGGAGATGAACCTTAATATGTTATGTGAGAACCTATGCAAACAAAAATACTATTCACAAAAGAGCTTCCGCAAAGCCCTTGTCCGGGAATAGGAGTTTGAATAATGGGACATATAAAAAGATAAAACACATACACACACGCACTCACACAGTCATCGATATTTGACAATTGACAGATCAAAAAATAATAATAATAAAAAATCTTTATTATTCGTCAGAATACAAAATCACTAGAAATATTTCCAGTTACTAATACAATAATAACTGAAATATACAGTACATATATAATCATAGAAATGAATAATACATTCGAATGAATAAATATAATTGGCACAGCTAGCAAAGCGAGCTAGCCTTTACTAGCAAGATTCTAAGATATGAGACAGTTTTAAATAATGTGTCAATATTATTATCATAGCCACCTCTAATACAAGACCCCGGCCTACGATATTGCAACGTCGCAGCGTAGGCCTAGAATCTATAGCTGCGTACAGATATACGCGCTTCGAACGCTCCGCGCAAGCTCCGTCCTCGTTCCTCCATCGTTCCGCCCCCGCTCTTCAGTCGCACCGATCATGAACGTTACGGGAGATGTTAGCTCTTCTCACGTTCCACTCTTGCTCCCCGGTCGATCATCAATCGCTCTGCTCGAGTGACGTTCGGTTGCGGAGCAGAGCGAAAGTCTGTACGCACCTTAATACATGATTGGTGAAAAAGATCAGCTGGTATTTTTTAATTTTTTTTTCACCAATCAGGTATTAGATTCTAGGCCTACACTGCAACGTTGCAATATCGTAGGCCAGGGCCTTGTATTAGAGGTGGTTATGTTATTATCTATTTTGCTTTTTAGCTGAATTGAAAACTTGTTTCATTTGTTGGTGTTTTTTAAGAAGTTGAGAAGGTGATATTGTAGGAGTTATGCATACTGAATAAAGAGATTTAATGCCGGTTGTACAACGCCGGTTAAATTTTAACCGTGATTAATTACACGTGAACCAATCAGAGAAACTGTCTTTTCAAAAAGATAATTTGATAATTAGATAAAACATATTTCCCACAACCGAATTGCAGAGATTTTCTAAAATTGAGCAATTTGCAAAAAAGCTGATTGAAATAAGTTTTTCTAATAGATTTGCAGATATTTTTATTTCCCAAAATTCAACAGTTTGCAAAACAGCTGTTTGAAATAAGTTTTTCTAACAGATTTTTATATAGATAATGAATTATTTACAGAGCTTCACAATCAAGTCATGAAAGATTGAATACTGGTAGAATACAGGGAATTGCTCTTGGCAAAATGACATGCTTTCATTATCGCTCATTATCATACACAAAACAATACTGCAGACCTGTTGTAACCAGAAAGTATATAACCAAGTATACTTTCTATAATCTCTGTTTGTAACCAGTACACATTAAAACACTATGGCCCGGCTGCACAAAAGCCGGTTAAATTTTAACTGTGATTAATTCCACGAGAACCAATCAAAGAAGGACTTTTTGATAAGAGGGTTTCTCTGATTGATTCTCGTGAAATCAATCACGGTTAAAATTTAACCGGCTGTTGTGCGACCGGGCCTTAGGCTAGTTTCACACTCTTTCGGTTCGTTTCGTTTTCGATTCGTTTTCGGCAAATTCCGATAAGTGTGAAACGGTAATTCGGTTTGAATTCGGTACCGAATAGAAACCGCATAGAACCGAACGCCCACTTGACTCTAATAAATTCCATCAGGTTTCAATTCGTTGCTAGCGAGAGGCTTCTTTCACACACTTTCGGTTCGGTTCGTTTCGTTTTCGGCAAATTCCGATAAGTGTGAAACGATGATTCGGTTTGAATTCGGTACCGAATAGCAACCGCATAGCACCGAACGCCCCCTCGACACGAATAGGATTCATTATATTCGAATTCGTTGCTAGGGAAACAGGAAAAAACAAAGTCTTTTACACACGCTTGCCTTTTTTGTTTTTATTTTAACCTGATATCATGATTATATGTTTCAAAATTTTCCAAGTCAAAATCATATGGTCATTTCATTTCTGTTAGTTCACAGGAACATTTTTTCTCAATGAATAGTTTGCTATAAAAATATGAAAGATATAAATTAAAACTTAGTGAGAATTTATATTTTTTTTATTTTTCCACGAATATTACATGATTTCATCAATGGAGAGAAGAGATGAAGTTTTTTATACCATGTGTCAAAACAAGGAACAAATTTTCAATTAAAAAAATAATCTCTCTGGAATTCCAAAATTAACATAATCAAAACTATAACATAAGAAACTATTTAAATAATTCACAATTTTTAATTAACTTTAAAATTTTGTTGTTCGAGAAATAACATCTTACAATTTGACACCAACTGTTATATTTAAATATACCAGCATGAACTGTGAAAAACCAAACACGGCTGTGTTTGAGAAGAAAATACCTAATTAGAACCGTACGAATTAAAACCTGACATGTATGAAAGCCTCATTCGTTTTCGGTAACGAGCCGAACCGAACCGAAAACGAACCGAATCGAATGAAACCGAAAGCGTGTGAAGCTAGCCTTACTGTCCAACCACAGATTTATCCAAGCATACAAATTTGTGTTGGACAATATCTAGTCTTTTTATTCAATATGATTGTAATGTGTTGCAATATCAATAGTTATTTGTGCAACTAGTGCGCAAAGTGTCAGTTTGCTGCACCGAAAGAAACGTTTACGCCCGAGCCGTAGGCGAGGGCGGAATGGTTTCTTGAGTGCAGCAGAGGAACTTTGCGCACGTATTTCACATTAAGTTTTTCCTACAGTTACCATTGAATATGAAAAGTGGGTAATTATGGGTAAAATTGCCTGAAATCCATCAAATGTAAATCTGTGTAATTTTATTATTGATAAAAACCTTAATCCTAAAATCCTAAAGTTCTCGTTGTACTTGGTTATAATATATTATAATGAATAATAATTAGCGCGTTGCACTTATAATTAGCGCGTTGCACCTCTGCTCACTATAGCAGCCCAGTCACTGTTACCAACTTCATTTTGATTTTGCTGCACTGTTGCTCCATATAACCTACTAAGTATTTTGCGTTGCCATGTTGCAAATCTGGAGTGCAGAAAAATTTTTCCCGCACTAGAGCGGAAAAGTGATTCTTTGCGTTCTGTAATCAGTGCAGCAATGGACACTTTTCAACGTAACTGTAGGAAAAGATAATAATTATTTGATTTGATTAAAACTCGATTTACCTGTAGGCATTGGCGCATAATACAGGTCTGTTTAGCCCTTCCTGGTCCGCCGAATTTGACCATGTCCTGACAGAACGCACACTCGCCACAGTCCTTCTGTTGACAGGCCTCGCATTTCTTGCAGCGCGTTCTTCGCCGCCTTGGACCGCTGCCTTTTTTGTGTCCCACCAACAAATGCTTGGCTTTGTTCTCTATCCCACTCCATCCCGTGGTTAGGACAGGCATTCGCCTGTCGATGTACTGCAAAATCAAATCCATCAATAAATACACAACTATAAATAGTAAGTTGAAGTAAGACATAACTAAATCCAATCCCGCAAGGGACTCCCCACCAACAAAGGCCATACGAATTTACTTTTTTATAACTAAATCAAATCAAACTTGTTGGGCCTACATCAATAAACAGTGAGATACAGAATAATTGACACAAGGCATAACTAAATCAAATAAAACATCAATAAATAGTGAGTTACAGTAAGACACAAGGCATAACTAAATGAAATTAAACGTGTTAGGGCTACATCAATAAATAGTGAGATATAATTATTGTAACCATTGACAAGCCATCGATTATGAATTATCTGTATTGTTGTGAAAGAGATGTTGTTGTAAATATTCATATCTAATGAAAACGACATGATGGTTTCAAAACTACTAGTTTATTAGAACAATTTGAGATACTAGTTTTTGGTTGTTACAACATCAACAATCTCTAGTAAACTCAAGAGCTCTAGAACCTCGAGTTTAATAGAGGTTGTGAATTGTGTTACAACCCAAACTAGTATCTCAAATTGTTTTAATAACTCAGTTATTTTGATAGTATCAAGTCGTTTTATTTTGACTTTTAATTCAATTCAATTTATTCACAAAACACAAAAATACAATGAGAAAAAGAAATATACTGTAACAATAAATAATTATACATTAACAGTACTTATACATTGAATCCACTGCAATTCTTTCTGAAACTTTCTCAAAGTTTGTAAGGCCAAAATTACTGAATTAACTTACATGATGCACTAGCTTGGTCAACCGTGATCAATTTGGTGCTTGCGAAATGGGGCAATATAATGATTCTACATGAAAAACAGGGAATAGCTTCCTTAAATTTAACTTGTAATATGAATTTTTGAGGTATGGATGTCACTAAAGGTTGATAAAATTGTGATGCTTACCTTGACTTTGAGCACTGGTCTTCCTGTAACTGCAAAGTCGGGATTATCATATCTATGCTGTTCAACCACAGTTCTTACATCCTTGATGAGAGCTACAGGATCTCTAATTAGTTCAGGAACATTCTTCTTATTGGTCGGTAAACCGTGGAGGTAAGTAACTATAGCCTTCAGACCATGCAACTCCTGAAAACATAAACATAAATCGCTATGTTGAACGAAATAAATATACTCCCAGTTTAGTTTAAAACATGTATTTGACTATTACTCAAGTCAAAGGAAACACTAGCGAAATTCCGATCGTATAATGTTCCCTATAAGAGGAAATACATTATGTAAACGAGCGAGAAAATACAGTAAATTCAGTTCAAATCAAGTTTTATTAAGAGACAAAATTGATATTTAAATAATACACATGAAAAATCATTAATAATAATAATGATAATAATAATAATAAACTTTATTGCCAAAAACAATGCATACAAAATAATAATCAATCATCTAGAACATAAACTAATAATAATAAATAATACAATTATGAATATTATATACATTCAATTCTATTGACAATAAATACTCTCATGCAAGGGAAGCTTCCCTGTACGCATGCAAAAACAATGCATACAAAATAATAATCAATCATCTAGAACATAAACTAATAATAATAAATAATACAATTATGAATATTATATACATTCAATTCTATTGACAATAAATACTCTCATGCAAGGGAAGCTTCCCTGTACGCATGGAGGAGTTGCTGCAGACCCTAGAAACTCTCTTATAGTAAAAAAAAAAAATCAATTTGTTTATCGAATTCCTTACATAATGTATCCAGTAATATTATAACTAGGAAATGAAAAACAAGGCATTGAGAAACAAAAATAAAAGTCATACAACAAATAAAGAATAAGATGAAAGCTAACAACAGAAAAAATAGTAATTAATATATCATTGAATACTTTCAGTTCATTCAGTTGGGGCCCAAGTCAATCCTTTCCACAAGATTTTGAAAATTAATTAGCTGAAATATCTTGAAAATTGCATTTCTTGATTCATTTAGAAACATAAATTCGTTATAAAATACATTAGAGTTCGTTGCAAAGACAAAATATATCAATTTCGATTTAAAGGCATTCAATTTTGCAGGCCCAATTATATATCATACACAAAATTGTGACAATCGTGATAATTGTGACTGTGAAGAAATTGAAAAGGTCAAGTCATTCAAGTACTTGGGTTTATCTTATGATGAGAAAATGTCATGGAAAACTCATATTCAAAATTTGCATGTAAATGTTAGAAGAGCAATAAGAAAGTTCTACTTCCTGAGAAGCATCTGCGATGAGCAGCTAATGAAAACATTGTATTATGCTCTCATACACTCTCAATTACAGTATGGTTTGGTATGTTGGGGTGGAACTTTTAAAACTATTATTAATAGGTTAAGAATAACCCAGAATCATTATATAAGATTGAAAATGTTTAAAAATGTAAAAGAGAGTTCTTTTCCTTTGTATGTAAATTTGAAAATAATGCCTATCCAAAATTTATTCGTTTTTAAAGTTTTAAAATTGTTTTATTTGAAAAGCGGAAACTGTGGTACGGGAAATCTTTATTACAATATGAGAAGCGTTAACCAGCTACTATGTAGGACACCAAAGGTGAGCAGGGAAATTTTTAGGCACTCGTTTATGTACTTAGGACATTATATTTACAATAAATTGCCAATTGAATTGAGAAGGTGTGATTCCTATATTATCTTTTGTGGGAGAGCAAAGAGCTGGTTATTTACAGTGAACGACGTTTGGATGGTTAGAAATGTTGTTAGATAATGGTGCAGGTTGAGCTAGCATTGTTCAACGGCACCATTCTCATAAAAATATTATTATTCAATTGAATCACTATTCCACTAAGGCATGTACGGTATATATTAATTACATTAATTATTACATTTAAATGCATTTCATTTATTCCAGTTTTTGGTTTTCTGGGCTGTTTCAATTTATTTGTTTTTTTATATCATGCGCTACAGGCAGTAGTTTCAGTATTGTTTTAGCAATCTTAATCACCTAGACTAGACTCAAAGCTTTTATTTTTATTTTTATTATTTAAGTTGATAATGTTTTTACCTTGTTGATTATACTTTGATTATCTGATCACACAACTGTATACGTGATCAGTATAATTTCCAAGATACTATTTAATTTCTACTTTGTTATTTGTAATTTGAGAAGGAAATAAATTCATTTATTCATTCATTTATTCATTTAGAACTGCTATGTAAACTCGGTATATCAATGGAAAATCACAAGTTAAGTTATTATAGACAATTACTAACACCCTCTTTATATTTTTTTACCGGGTGATCAAAAAGTCTCTCCGCAGTAGCTGCCTGGTGGCATAGTCTATTGTGTTCTGTTTAGAAACCAGTTTGACTAGTGATTGAATGATTAAATTGAATGACTGCCTTTATTTTTCCTAGAGAGCGAAGTTAGGGCGCAGTCAGCCCTATCTTACACTTAACTCTCTATTACACAAGATAACAGCATAAGCTATAGCTATAGATTACACAAGCTATATGATTGAGTGTTTTTTGTATATATTTCACTGCGGAGGGACTTTTTGATCACTCTGTATAAATACAACAAGTTTCGAGCACTCATTTTGACACTTGAAAATGGCGCGAGTGCTCGAAACTAGTTGTGTTCATAGAGGATACTAGAAATATTCTATAATAATTTAACTGTTGATTTTCCATTGATATACCCAGTTTACATAGCAGTTCTAAATGAATCAAGAAATGCAATTTTCAAGATATTTCAGCTAATTAATTTTCAAAATCTTGTGGAAAGGTCGCAGGGATTGACTGAAAGGTCGCTTGGGCTACAACTGAACTGAAAGTATTCAATGATCTATTAATGATTTTTCATGTGTATTATTGTAAATGTCAATTTTGTCATTGAATAGAACTTGATTTGAACTATATGGGCGGAATAGGCGCGACGGTATTTTCTCGCTTATTAACATAATGTATTGTCCCTTATGGGGAACACTATGCGAGCGGAATTTGTGTTCCCTATAAAATGCAATGCTTCCTGTAATGAGACAAAAGTGTGACAGAAACACGATCGAAATTCTTTTACATCTATTAGTGTGTTGATTGTAACTCAGGGGGCGTGATTTAGCGCCTTACGTTATAATTCCTGTTAATTATTAAGCTTTCTGAAATACAAAAAATAAGAGTTAGGTATGTTGAAAATCATTGAAGTTTTAGGGCCGTTTGCACAGTGTAAGTTTAAGCTAAAGCTTAAACCAAATCTGGATTTTTTTTTTGGTTTACACTAAAATTCCGTTTGCAACAGTATCAGTTTAAACTCTGTATTGAGTTTAAACTCTGGGAAAGTTTGAACCTCCAAAGCAGGAGGTTTAAACCAAATAATTTGGATTAACTTGACATCTGTAAAGATTTGATAGGGAAACAGCTTATAGTAAATTATTTTTCGACTGTTGTTTTTAATGCTTCTGTAGACGATAATTATTATTAATTTAGGTTATAGTGAATCATTATTTGAATGTAAAAATAATTGTAATGGAGGAATTGATAGAAGTTTTTAATGCGATTGATAAAGATGACTGCGAAGAAATTTTGAAACTGAGAAAAATTGGGCAAAAAACAAATAATTTAAATTTATGGGATGGAGAATTTTTTAACGGTTTTGCTTGAGTACAGCAACTGCCAATTTATTATTTTGATAGAAAATAAGACAACTATATAATTTATTATTTTTATCACTTGATAGAAAATAAGACAACTTTTAACAGTGGTCTTTGATTGGAAAACATGTTTTTAATAACACATAAATGAGATATTGCTTTCGAGACATTTTTAATACACGAGGAAGGCCATAGTAGATTCAAGCGTAACAAAATAACTTTTTTATCTTACATTCTAAAATATATTTTCTGGTGCCAACTAAACATAATTTTTCAAAGAATTTCTTGATCTCTTTTCACTTTTAGAGCCGTACAGCTTACAACTCTGTGGATTTTGAACAAGAACAAGAAAATACTAAAATAGTAGCTACATAACCTCAAATTACTGATGGTTTGTAAACAAATAACAAATTTCCTGCAAAAATCAGGACATTCTATTACCAGCTTAACGCTAAACTAGTTTAACTTAAACTGGATTAGTAAATGCACTGAGAAAACCGATTCAAGTTTAAACTTTCGGATTAACTTAAACTCGATTAACTTCATCGAGTTTAGCAATCTATACTGTGCAAACGGCCCTTAGTGTCGGTTGCACAAAAGCCGGTTAATTTTTAACCGTGATTAATTCCACAAGAACCAATCTTTTTAAAAACGCCTTTCGTGAAGTTAATCAAGGTTAAAATTTAACCAGTTTTTCTGCAACCGGGCCATAGTCATTTAAAACTCGACCATATTTTCTGGGACACCCATACATACATGTTTCAGTACCACTGTAGCATATTCAGTATGGATAAAATTCTGTATTTCACTGAAGATGGTACAATGGTTGTGCTAAAATGAAAAAGAACCTTGAAAAATGCTTTATTGAGCATTATACTGGTTGCACGGCAACCTAACAACGCACATATGGGAAGTAATTATCAGATGTTTCTTAAACATAATATCAATATAATCACAATGGTAGGCCTACTAAAGCATGTATTTTGTGAATGTGACAGTTATAAATCTCATAATTTTTCATTATGATGAATATTAACAATGCAAATAATTTTCACCATATCCATGAAGCCATTGTAAAAAGATGGATACAAAAATAAAAGAGGTAGAAATTATCATTACCCAAGGTGTGAGATGGATGTGCTCTTGTGGTATTTCGATTGAGTTGGTGACCTTATAGAGATGTGATGTTCCCAGGAGACAGTTGACATAGCGCTCTAGTACATACCACAACATTTCTGTGAAAAATGGATACCGGTATTTCGTAGGTACCTGAAAAACAACACAATATTTATCACTTTAATCAGTAATTCAGAAATCAATCATTGACAAAATTAATTTTTGACATACATTTTTAAGCTTTTTTCAATTTTTGGTGATTGTCACCGCGGCTATCAACTTAGCTGGGCCGTCCACTGGAACCGATTTCGTCCGAACTAGCATCGGCCGAAAACTACCGAACTCGTCCGAACGATCCCTCAACAAAGAAAGCTATAGATGCTCGTCCATTGCAACAGATTCATACGTACGTGCACGGCCGATCAAGTTTTCGATCCGAATTGAATGGGATTTTCCGGCTCTATCCGGCCAAAATAGAGCTGAGACATCATCCTAACCTCAAAATTGTTTCACAGTCTCGTCTGTTTTTGTTTTTTTAACTTGTTCTGTTTTATAAAGTTTTAAATATGGGCAATGAAAAGTTGATAAGTTTCAAGAGCATGTTCATAGCCACCTCTAATACAAGGCCCCGGCCTACGATATTGCAACGTCGCAGTGTAGGCCTAGAATCTAATACATGATTGGTGAAAAAGATTTAAAAATATACCAGCTGATCTTTTTCACCAATCATGTATTAGATTCTAGGCCTACACTGCGACGTTGCAATATCGTAGGCCGGGGCCTTGTATTAGAGGTGGCTATGAACATGCTCTTGAACCAAACTTATCAACTTTTCATTGCCCATATTTAAAACTTTATAAAACAGAGCAAGTTCAAAAAACATAAACAGACAAGACTGTGAAACAATTTTGAGGTTAGGATGATGTTGTCTGAGACAAAAGATATCATCATCGTGATGATCAAAGGAATCTATAAACAAAGATTACTGAACAAATATGATCTGAAGGTAAGATTATTGTAATGAATAACTAATTAAGTGGTTTTGTTTATTCAATTTTCAAAATCTCAATACAATCATTGTTTATGAAAAATTTTGGTGGCTATGATAGCAGTTAATTCAATATTCAATAGTTCAGCCAACTACTGAACTAGACTGACGTAAACGGTTCCAATGGACAACCATATTCGGCCGAATTAACGGCCGACAGATTCGTCCGATCCAACGGCCGAACGGATCGGTTGAAAATAGTAACGACAAGTAGATCCTTTAGAAGATAGGACGTATTTCAGCATAGCATAACTAAGTGTGAAGAGACCATATGGGGTGAATCTGCAGAGTGGCGCACGATATGATCAAACATATTTATTTTTGTCATAGAATGATTATTGTGAAAGCAATACAGAAAAATGAGGTATAACTTGTCTACTGTATAGCTGGAGATTAGTTTGTGGCCATTATATGTTCAATGTGGCAACTTTCTTCTCTGATAACTGCTTCAACATGAACGCCTATGTTATTGGTGACTCGACGACACATATCCTCGGGTATATTGTTACATGCCTCAATGATTAGCACTTGCAGATCTATCAGTGTGTTAGGATGTTCCTCATCTTATCGCAAAAGGGTTTTGATTAGAGAATCAGTGGTTCATGCAAGATGAAGCCAGACCACACACGGCTAATGTTTATTTGACTTTTTTCATGAAAATTTTAACCAAATGTCATTTCAAACCGATTTCCGAATCGTTTTACGTGTGGCCATAAGGCTAGTTTCACACTCATTCGGTTCGTTTCGTTTTCGGCAAATTCCGATAAGTGTGAAACGGTAATTCGGTTTGAATTCGGTACTGAATAGAAACCGCATAGAGCCGAACGCCCACTTGACTCTAATAAATTCCATCAGGTTTCAATTCGTTGCTAGCAAAAGGCTACTTTCACACACTTTCGGTTCGGTTCGTTTCGTTTTCGGCGAATTCCGATAAGTGTGAAACGATGATTCGGTTTGAATTCGGTACCGAATAGCAACCGCATAGCACCGAACGCCCCCTCGACACGAATAGGTTTTATCATATTCGAATTCGTTGCTTGGGAAACAGGAAAAAACAAAGTATTTTATACACGCTTGCCTTTTTTGTTTTTATTTTAACCTGATATCGTGATTATCTGTTTCAATATTTTCCAAGTCAAAATCATATGGTCAATTCATTTCTGTTAGTTCACAGGAACATTTTTTTCTCAATGAATAGATTGCTAAAAAATATGAAAGATATAAATTAAAACTCACGAAGAATTTTAATTTTTTTAATTTTTATTTTTCCACGAATGTTACATGATTTCATCAATGGAGAGAAGAGATGAAGTTTATATACCATGTGTCAAAACAAGGAAGAAATTTTCAATTTAAAAAAATAATCTCTCTGAACATCCAAAATTAACATAATCAAAGATAAAGTATTCAATTAATTCACAATTTTTAATTAACTTTAAAATTTTGTTGTTCAAGAAATAACATCTTACAATTTAACACCAGCTGATATACTTAAATATACCAGCATGAACTGTGAAAATCCAAACACAGCTGTGTTTGAGAAGAAAATATCTAATTAGAACCTCCAATCTTGAATTGCATTTGATCGAAATTGTTCATGTCGGATCCTTATATTGTAAGTATCTTAGTTTCCAAATTTCAAGTCATTCCGTTAATTGGGAGATGAGATATCGTGTACACAGACGCACATACACTCATTTGGGGCACATTAATTTTTTTCGGAAAACAATACTTTCCTTACCTATGGTAATAGGGCAATATGGTAATATATATATGGTAATAATCATCATTCATTCAGTTTGTATTTTATACATTACAGGATTTAACTTTTTTTTTATTTATAGGTTAAGCTTGAATCAATATAAATTATTGACTGTTTTTTTTTTGCACTTGTATTGCCTGTATAGATTGTGTACTCTTTCCCCGCGCACGGATCAACAGTCCATGCGGGGAAATAATTATTCCATAATTATTATTCTGTTCTATATTGTACATTGTTTTACATTGGGATAAATAAATTGAATTGAAAAAAAAAGTAAAAATACACGACCATGATTACAAACTATGACTGTTATGATGCGCCACCCTGTATTTGATCACGATGGAATAGTAGGCCACTTACATGCGTGCTATCCTCAACAAGCGCAATTCTGAGTTGTTTGTCGATGCCATAGGAGTGGAGAAAATTGCCGCCAAACACCAGTGAATCGCATGGAGTGTAAACAGCGTGTATCCAACCGGTTGGTATAAAGAACGTGTTCCCGGCAGTTAGAGTGACTCTGCCGCATCTTTCAACTGTATCGCCAAAGAATATATCACTCTGCTTTCCTGACAGTACCCACTGTTCGAACAACCGTATGTTGTGCTCGGTAGGTGGAATCAGCCAGAATACCTACAACAACAGATTTAGTCCATTAAAAATATTGAATATATAAAATGTGAGTTATTAAAATATCGATGGTATAGATATTAGAATAGAATAGAATGACTTTTTTTTATTTATATTGACGTGGCTAAGTTTGGACAATATTGTCCACTCTACCACTTAACCACGTCGTTAGCAAACAATACAATACAAAATATGCAGAGATAACAAAAAAAATTGAAGCAAGAAATGACAATAAAATGTAATAAATATGAGAGATCAATATTGAATAAAAAAGTATTTTAGAAAATAAGTGTTTTCCAATAAACTCAATCACTTCACTGCTGAAAGAAAAAGCAAAAAATAAATTAAAACAAAATAAAAAAACAAGCTACTGGAGAGAATTATTACAGTAAGAATTGGAATCAAAGATGAAATAACATAGAGAAACAATAGCGTAAGTAGATATCCCATGGTATAGGGCGTTTATGTCGAAACTTTTACTGTTATCTCAAGATGATAGTCCACGTAGTTCTTTCCCTTGAAGCTGTGTGACACTGGTAGTCTCTCATATTGTGCCGTTAATACACTCTCACCCCAACAAAACACAAAGGGCCGGTTTCCGAGCTCGAGATTTATTTTATGAATAGTGGATATGGATATGAGGAAAAAGAACCTGTGTAGGCCTAACAGTATTCAATACGTGGAAAAGAGAATAAAGAAAAGTGGGGAAAATCAGATAGCAAATAAGAAGATTTTAAATAGGAAAAAAAATTGAAAAGAAAGAGGATAAGATGTAGCTACCTAATCAATACATATTTTTGAGAATTGTAATAGATACAGAATATCGATAGTATTGATATTAAAATATCGAATTTCAGTATCGATACTGAATCTGGAAATAAAACTGAAATACTAATAACATAGAGAAACAATAGCGTGAGTAGATATCCCATGGTACAGGGAGTTTATGTCGAAACTTTTACTGTTATCTCAAGCTGATAGTCCACGTAGTTCTTTCCCTTGAAGCTATGTGACACTGGTAGTCTCTCATATTGTGCCGTTAATACACTCTCACCCCAACAAAACACAAAGGGCCGGTTTCCGAGCTCAGGATTTAGCTAAGTTCTAGACTTTAACTGGCTTTAAACTCTGGAGTCAGAAAATTGGCTTTCCGAGTCAGAGCGTTAACGTAGTTGAGGACTTGAATAGACTCTGGAGTTTAGAGATCACGTTAGACCCTGGAGTTTATAATTTCGCTTTCTGAGTGAAGGGCTTATAAGTTCAGGACTTGAATTAGATTCTCGCCTCTTTCCGAGTCGAGGATTTATCAAAAATCGTGAAGTCCAGAACTTGAAACAGCGTAATTTTAAACCCTCGACTGGGGTAGGTTTTAAATATTTAAGTTCTAGACTTAACTGAGCTAACACAATTCAGTTATTGTTTTGGAGTAGATGAAAAGCCAAATAGATGTCATGGAATACCTAAATTATTTGGATTAGTCCATCTAACTTCATAATTTATAGTTTGCGCAAGTTTATTTTGGAATAAAATTGTATCAGAATTATATGTAAAAAAACTAACCTTATTTTACGACTGACATAACCTAAAAATGTTCAAGAAAAATAATACAAAGATTGCCTTGGAATATATATTCCAATCTGAATGATATTAATCAATTTCATATTTAACATATTATTAATAATAATAATAATAATAATAATAATAATAATAACAAAAACTCCAGCTAATAATAATAATGCTCCAGCTTGTTAAGAACTTCAGTGATTCAATATGTATGGAATTCGGATTGGAAAAGTGTAAAGTGCTCCATGTGAAACGAGGCCAAATATCAGGAGAGGGTGATGGAGCTATACAGTTGACTGAGGAAGTGCTTATTCAGAGTTTAGGCAGGCAAAATGAATACAAGTATTTGGGTCTTGCTCAGCTCTTATGCAGAGCTGATACTGTCATAAGAAGAGAAATTCAAAGGAAGACTGTGCAAAGACTTGAGAAGGTATGCAGAACAGGGCTTAGCTCTAGGAATAAAATATCTGCTATAAATACCTGGGCAGTCCCTGTGGCCATGTATACATTTGGCATAGTCAAATGGACAGATACAGCTTTGCAAGAGTTTGACAGAAAGGTAAGAACAACTTTGACAAAGAATAGACTTCATCACCCCCGTAGCTCAATCCAGAGGATCTACCTGCCTAGAGGTGTTGGTGGAAGAGGCCTCTCGAGTCTGGAGACTATGTGTCGTCAACAGGAAGACAGACTGCGGAAATACTTCCAGAATGCAAACAGTGGTCTGCTAAAGGCCGTTTGTCTGGTAGACAGGGAGTACAGCCCATTGCAGCTGGCACATGGAGTCCAACAGCTAACAGCCAGCTCAGTAGAAGAGAGGCTGGAAGCGTGGAAGCAGAAAGAGCTGCATGGAAGATTTGCTGCAGCACTTCATTCTGATTGTGTTGACAGAAAAGAATCAATTGAATGGTTACAGACTAGTGGAATATTCGGTGAGACTGAAGGTTTCATGTTTGCCATTCAGGACCAGGTAATCAGCACTAGAGCATACAAAATATATGTGATGGGACTCACAGTGGATAGTAGCTGTCGGCTCTGCAGGAAAGCCATAGAATCGATACAGCATATTTGTGGTGGCTGCTTTGTACTAGCTAATACAGAGTATTTGCAGCGGCACAACAATGTGGCCAAAGTGGTTCATCAGGCAATGGCGAAAAGATATGAGTTGATAGCGATTGAGGTGCCCTATTACAAGTGTAAGCCAGAAATGGTCTTGAATGGTGAAAAGGGAAGACTTCTTTGGGATTGTTGTATGACAACTGACAGAGCAGTGGAGGCTAACAGGCCAGACATCGTCTTGTTTGACAGAAAGAATAAAGAGGCTTACATAATTGATGTGGCAGTGCCCCTTTATGAGAATCTTGTGAGTACCATTGCCGAAAAGAAAAGAAAATACCAGCCCCTGTCAGTTGAACTGAAAGATATGTATAAATTAAGGAAGGTGGTGATAATCCCTATAGTAGTGTCTGCCAATGGACTGGTCACAAAAGAATGGAGACAAGCAATGGAACAACTGCAGTTGGAGAACTGGCATATGAGAATTATGCAGAAAGCAGCAGTTCTTGGTACTACTAATATTGTACGTAAGTTTCTAAGCCTCTGATCTGGAGAAGAGTGAATGAGTCTCTGCTTTGAATGGCAACTATTTTAGTCTTGAGATCAGAATTGATCTCCGGCTACTTAGTTATTAAGACAAAGAAACATTTTTCAATAATAATAATAATAATATAACAATAATAAATTATTATTCCATTTTTTTCAAAACAAATACGTTTTCAAACTCAATAGCCTAATGAATTTTTTATTCCAAAATCATTGGTTGGGAAAAATGAAATGTTTATTCATTCATATTTCATCTTTCAAAAGGTTAGGTTTTGCTTTGATTAGGCCTACAAAGAAATCAAAACGTATTTTTACAAAATAATTTGGAGAGCATGCTCATCATTTGAATTATCCCGCTGCAATCAGCTGTTTTCGTTTTGCTATAATGCCAACAATACAACAGCAAAATATTGTGAATTTCCCTCATGTTTATTGCGTTAAAGTCCTGGACTCAAATAAGTCGAGAACTCCGGAGTTTAGAAGATAAAATCAGAAAATCGATTTAGACCCAAGTGCTTATTCAAGTCCTGGACTCTGTAAGTCCAGAACTTATAAATCCCGAGCTCGTAAACCGGCCGTTAACCTAGCTCGGCAGTGCAGGCTGGATGCTTGGCTGAATCGGACTAGGCGCGGAGACAGCAAATAATAGCAGCGTTGGTGGGAATGCGAGCGGCCGCAGTAACATCTTCCACCCAGCAATGGTCGGCGTAGTTCCGCCTAGCGGACAGACGAAAGATCAAACCAGTCGGTTATTTGATCCCTCCAGCCAGACTAAGCCAAGCAGCTGAGACAATAGAACAATGGAGTGGCAGTCTTATTCGCGTTCATCAGCAGTTTTTTTTCTCACGATTTTTTTTATTTTTGTGTGTCAATAATAACTCCAGTCACCAGTAAAAAGTTACCAGAAACGTGGTGTACTACCATATTAATGACTTTTCATGATGATTTTTAATATATGATAAAATTGAAACAGTCAAGATGATCCTTGGCTGAAATTCAAATGCCAAATCAACAATACGTAGATAAATAGATGATTCTATGATATTCGCATCTTACATCAACGTTAACTTGGGTGAAATCAAGATGATGATGATGATGATGTTATACCACAGATAAAAGATAGCATAAGAAGATGGTATAGGGCGTTTATGTTCTAAATTTCAATTCTTAACTCAAGCCGATAGTCGCAGTAGTTGTTTTTGGTGAAGCTATGTGACGCTGGTAGTCTCTCATACTGTGCCCTTCTTACACTCTCATCCCAACAAAACAGTAGCCAACAGTAATTGGCTTGAGGAAACAGAAGATCTGCTTGAAATTTGGAACATGAATACCTATGCTATGGGATATCTTCTTATATTTTATCTATGGTTATAACCCACTTGTACAAAGTAATATAATCTGTGGCTTGGTGCAAGAACTACCTATGTCAAAATATCAACTTTCTCACAAATCAGCTTGAAAGTTCACCTTGTATTTTCCAACTACGGCATTTCAATACGGAAATGCGAGTGCTAGAAGTGCACAAGTCGACATTGATAGTTCTGGCACGGAGTATGAATGACAATCTAAAAACATATGTCTTCATTGGTAGTTTTCACACTCTGAGAGTGGAATTACTAAATACACTATAACAAACTTACTAAATCATGACATTGGTAGTATAAATGTTATAACTTTTTAGGACATTGGCACTTCTGGAACTGAAAATAATCGATATTAGTGTATTAAACTCATTTTTGAAAAAATTGACATTGGTAGTTTTTGCAACAAGCCACATATATAATCTGCACTTTTTTATAGAACTACAACAATTGATAGAAGTGGGGAATTTCACATCAAAATGGATATAAATTGTTGAAACATGAGTAATGGTGAATAAATAAGACATTTCAAAAGGGTAATTGAGAATATTCATTCCATCCTATAATATTTGATATTAAACGTTTTTTGTTGGTGACGTTATTGTATACAACTTTTGTGTTGGTGACAAGTACAGTTAATTTGTAAAAATAGGTTATTTGGTACAACTTTGTAAACTTTTTACAATGCACATACCTTGCTGCCCTTGAGTATGTGATACCACACTGACGTTCCACCGAAATCAACATGGAAGTCAGTGTAGCATCCCTTCACTGACATCAAGCAGTATTTCTGGACTTTTGGGTACATCATTTCGTCAATCACATTGGTCGACTCTGTTTGAGCTTCTTTCAAATGTCGTGGCCATACGCAGTCTACCCAGTCTATTTCTCGAACCTGCAATCATCAATTCAATTCAATTTAGTCAAAAACTATACAATTACATAGTAAGTAAAGACAAAGTAAATGCGATACATTGTAACATTAATATGAAAAACAAGTAAAACGTAAATGAATAACTGGACGATAAGTCCATGTGCATGGAGGAGTCTTCTGACAAACGATAAGAAAAAGAATAACTATACTTTATTGATACTATATACTATAAAAAATCTAGTAGCTAAATAATTACTAATAAAATAAGAAATTAAAAATTGTAAGCAATCTGTTTGAATAGATTTATTCTTAGTTTCATAATATTAATAGAATTAGAATAATTTGGAAGACTTAATTCTTTGTTTCAAATTACGAAAAAATATATAATTTGAATGGCTTCATAAGCTTAAAAAGAATTACTCTTAGCATCATAATATTAACTGAAATAATTTGGAATACTTCATTGGTTCAAATAGACTTCATTCTTAGTTTCATAATATTAACAGAATTGGATTGATTTGGAGGACTTAAAACTTTGTTTCAAATTATCAACAAAAATTGAAATAATTTGAATGGCTTCATTAGTTTAAATGGACTTCACTCTTAGCATCTTAATATTAACAGAAATTGGAAGAATTTAAAGGACTTAAATCTTTGTTTCAAATTATCAAAAAGAAATTAAATATTTTGAATGGCTTCATAAGTTTACAAATAATCCACTCTCAGCATCATAATATTAACAGAAATTGAAATATTTTGGAAGACTTCATTATTAGTTTCATAATATTATCAAAAATTTAAATAATTTGGAGGACCTTGGACTTCATTTTTAGTATCATAATATCAACAGAAATTGAAATAATTTGGAAGACTTCATTGGTTCAAATGGTCATCAGTCTTGGTTTCATAATATTAACAAAAATTGGAATAATTTGGAGGACATCATTAGTTAAAATGGACTTAATTTTAAGTTTCATAATTTCAACAGAAATTGAAATAATTTTGAGGACATCATTAGTTTAAATGGACTTCATTTTTAGTTTCATAATTTTAACAGAAATTAAAATAATTAGAATGTCTTCATTAGTTCAAATAGAATTTATTCTTAGTTTCATATTAACAAAATTGAAATACTTTGGAGAACTTCAGTAGTTTAAATAGACTTCATTCTTAGAAGATAAGAAGGTAAGAAAATAATCATGTACAGAAGAAATTTTCAGAAGTAATACTCATCTTTATAAATAATCAGTGCCGATTGCACAAAAGCTGGTTAAATTTTAACCGTGATTAATTTCACGAGAACCAATCATAGGAGGCATTTTTTATAAGACGGCTTCTCTGATTGGTTCTCGTGGAATTAATCACGGTTAAAATTTAACCAGCTTTTGTGCTACCGGCACTCAGTGTAATAAAAATCATAATTCAAATCAAATCATGTTTTATCTACACACAACACAATACAATTAAAAAATTCACTATCACTATCAAAATAAAATTGAATGAAAAAGACTAAGAATTTGTCAAAAACAACAGATTTATTGATATACTGAGAAAGACCGGTTTCAGTTATTACACCATTGTCAATCTCTGATTCATTGTTTATCAGAGATTGACAATGGTGTAATAACCGAAACAGGTCTTTCTAAGTATATCAATAAATCTGTGGTTTTTGACAATTTCTTAGTCTTATTCATTCAATATGAATAATTACCACAATATCAACTTCTCAACTACACAAAAATCAGGAATTAAAATTGTTATAAATTTTGATACTCTTAGAAGAAATCATTTGAATCTATTTGAAATGATTAGACCCAAATTGAGTAATTTCTTTCTTACCTGATCATGAATAACAGTAAAAACATTCACTATCACTATCAGAATAAAATTTCAGGAATTAAAATTTTTATAACTTCTGATCCCCTTAGAAGGAATAATTTGAATCTGTTTGAAATTATTGGACCCAAATTGAGTAATTTCTTTCTTACCTGATCATGAATAAAATTTAAAAAAATCACTATCACTATCAAAATAAAATTTCTGGAATTACAATTTTTATAACTTCTCATTCCCTTAGAAGGAATAATTTGAATCTGTTTGAAATGATTGGACCCAAATTGAGTAATTTCTTTCTTACCTGATCATAAATAACGTATTTTTGCAATACTGGACTTACTAAAGATGGAGACTGCACATAGTTTTCCAATTTGGTATGACTGAATTCCAAGGAAATGACGTTTAGTAGCCTGTCTTTGTCTGGATCTTCGTAGTACTTCTGCCACTCTTTCATGGACATTTCGATATTCTTGTGGGTATTCACGTCCATAACGTCTAACAGTCTTCTGGAGCCTGAATCGTAAAAATATTTAGGTGAGAATAATAGTTTACTTAGGTACTTTGAGAGAATTAGCACATTTTTACTTTCCTTGCCCTATTACCATAGGTAAGGAAAGTATTGCTTTCCAAAAAAAATTAAGGTACCCCGATTTCAAGTTTTCTATACGTTTCAAGGTCCCCCGAGTCCAAAAACATGATTTTTGGGTGTGTGTGTGTGTGTGTGTGTGTGTGTGTGTGTGTGTGTGTGTGTGTGTGTGTGTGTGTATATGTGTGTATGTCTGTGAACACGATAACTCCAGTCCTAATCAACCGATTGACTTGAAATTTTAAACTTAAGGTCCTTATACCATGAGGATCTGACAATAAGAAATTCAATAAAATTGAATTCAAAATGGCGGAAAAAATGGCGGATGATTACTAAAAAACCATGTTTTTCACGGTTTCCTCGAAAACGGCTCTAACGATTTTCTTCAAATTTATACCATGGATAGCTATTTATAAGCCCTATCAACTGACATGAGTCTCATTTCTGGGGAAATTCCAGGAGCTCCGTAATATTCTTGAGAAAAATGGCGGATAATGACTGAAAAACCATGTTTTTCACGGTTTTCTCGAAAACGGCTGCAACGATTTTCTTCAAATTTATACCATAGATAGCTTATTCATAAGCCCTATCAACTGACATGACTCTCATTTCTGGCAAAATTGCAGGAGCTCCGTAATATTCTTGAGAAAAAGGCAGATAATTACTAAAAAACCATGTTTTTCAAGATTTTCTCAATAATTACTTGACCGATTTTTTTCAAATTCATACCCTGTATAGTTATTTATCAGCTCTATCAACTGGCATAAGTCTCCTTCCCGGGAAACTAATGGGGGGTTCACCCCATCCTTGAGAAATGGACTTTGTAACCTCCTTCTCGTGCATGAGGTAGGTAAGTAGAGCAGTTCGTAAAAAGAACACATAGTCGAGATATTTCATCTGTAGAACAGCTGTTTTGACGACTTTTAAAAAAATCATCGAATTTCACAATTTACACAAAGGAAACTTCTTAAGTTTAACATGAGAGCTTGAATACTCACTAGATATCAGAGATCGCTGGCCAGTTCAAAACGGTAACATCGCCGCCGTTGTATCCCTAACACTCTATGCCTTCTCTGCTGCGCATGTCCATCCCAAGTCAAAAGTTATTTTGTACAGAGTATAGTGATCGAGATATTTTTCAGTCTCTAATCGCTCTTACTCTATAACGCGTCACTAATAACTAAATAAGTGTCTTCAACATCTAAAATCACTGGAGATTTAGTGATTCAGTTATAACCAAAAATAGAGGCATCAGTCAACTTCAAGAATAATATTAATAATACACTACTGGCACCGGAACTATTCAATGTTCAATAGTCTATAGTATAGTTCAGGGCTCTCCAACCTACGGCCCGCGGAAGGATTTTGTCCGGCCCGCCGAGAGTTATTGCTGCAGATTTTTCAAAATATATATCTATACACATTTTTGACAACAACTGTGAGTTCAGTACTCTTCTCTTACTAGCCACTCCATTTCTTAATAAGTGTAAAATAAGCTGTAAACAAGCAGCGATCAACCATTGCCAGATATTAGCAAATGGTCTGCACGGACTGTACATGTCTCTCCCAGTAAAAGACTCTAAAAACATGAAAAACATGCTCAAACTATGTTTTCTCTTTTTGGATCTATCTAAAAGTGTGAGCAGACATTTTCAAAAATGAAGTTTGTTAAATCCAAATACAGATCTTCCTTGTCAGATGAACATTTGAAAACAATTTTAATAATTGGAACAACAAAGTTTGATCCTAAATGGGCGGACATTCTAAGTGGAAAAGAAATGCAATCTTCTCACTAAAAATAAGTATTCTCTTTTAGCTTGGCAACTTTCTGTAAATTCGTGTATTGTCGAGTTGTCTTATTACTATTAAAAAAATTATTATCATTTTGTTTAAATTGCTAAATTTAAGCATTGTCAAGTTTTCTTATGACCTTTCTACACTCAATAAATTGGACTTTGCATTGAAATGAAATGAATTGGTTTGTTTCTTCCTGTGTTTCAATTAAACCTACTTGAAACTCTTCATATTATTTGAATGGAAATATAATAATTTTAAACCCCACGAATCCCCCGTCGTGTGTGTCCCCACAAGTAAAATTCCACGAACATCCCTGTTATTGGCCCTCTAAGCATCCCAAGAATTAACAATGTGGCCCTTGGATAAAAAAGGTTGGAGACCCCTGGTATAGTTTAATACAAAATATTTCTGACTCGAAGGAACACACTTATAACATGAAGAAAATATAGCATAATAAGATACCTCATAGAATAGGGCGTTTATGTTCCAAATTTCACTGTTAAAAGCCTATAGTCCTAGTAGTTATTTTTCGTGAAGCTATGAGACGCTGGTAGTCTCTCGTACTGTGCCGTTCTTACACTCTTACACTCCCAACAACACAGTAATATTAGACAGGTAGTAGACAGTATCGGCTTCAGTAAACTAAAGATCTGCTTGAAATTTGGAACATAAACGACCTATACATGGGATATCTTCTTATGCTATTTTTTCTTTATGCTAATAACTATAACTATGTCTAGAGCGTAAGTACAGTAAGCAACATAAATAAAAACGATGAAACATAATTTATCTTAATCGGAATATCTTCACAAAAGAGCGGAATCATCATAATAATCCTATTTCATTTCTCTCCACAATATGATAAGATAAACGAATGAATGAATCAATTCATTAAGATTGTAACGTTTAAACAGTAACTTATACACAGAATATTTGCATCAATCGGTTGTTTTGTAGTTGAGCTAGTAAAATTTGGTTGATGAAAATGAAATATTTGGAAGGAATCCTCTTCAGCAAGAGTTAGATAAATTCAATCTTTATCAACCAGAATTAAACTATGTAGACTAACAATAAAACAAATGTAAGGTATTATAATCGACCATACGCACCCTTTTTCAATTACTTATTTTATTTTACATTCTATAAAAACTATAATTATTATTATAACAATTAAAATGAACCTAAATAAAATTCTCCAGTAGGTACAGTGGTTTTATACTCTACAATTTCCATTGGATAAAAAAGAAACCTTCACTGATCAATAAACAGGGAGGGGTCTCCTCAAACGAATGAAAAGATGGGCTGTCCATTGAAATTACAGGTTATCAATTTTGAGCATTTAATGATGAATCAAGGAATGAGTATTTCCTTCAAACAGAATTAGTTATTTCTTCGATTTATCTGCAACCCGATCGCTTGCTTTTACTGTACTGATAATGACGGATGAAATTTTTATCTTCTTCAAACACAACTGTCGTGTCCTTTGAGGTTCTCAATATCATTTGGTTAATAATCAAATCAAAATCAAATAGTTTTATTATTTGTTCTTGAGCAAGTACTCATACAAATAAGAGTTGCTATTCTAATCAGATGCATAATACATTCTTGATTAACAGAACAAATGATCAAAACACGAACATTACAATAAATCCTGCTACGATAATATAACAATATTCAAAATTAACATTTGAAATTACAAAAAATTGGATTAATAATAATACAGTTCCAATTTACATAGGATTATTCTCGTGCGGTTGACAATAATAAACTAAAGCATATTGAAGCCTATTGCATAATAGAACATAATCCTTCTTCAACAATTTAATGAACTTAATTTAGAAAGAGAAGTATTGGGTCGATTGAATAAAAACTAGAATCTAGTGACTAGCAACTGGTCATTGGTTCTAGCTATACAAATAAGATTATACAGCTGACTCGAATTATAGCATTTGCTTGAAAATGACTTAGAACTAGAAATTGCTAGTTTTTATTCAATTGACCTAATCGGCTGGTGCTTGTTTTTGTTTTTTCATTGATTATGATGACTGTATTTGACCTAATAAATGAATATGAATAATGAACATTGTTAGAGAGTTATACCTAGTGAATATTAATACTAACAATAA
This sequence comes from Nilaparvata lugens, assembly GCF_014356525.2. Classification (NCBI taxonomy): domain Eukaryota; kingdom Metazoa; phylum Arthropoda; class Insecta; order Hemiptera; family Delphacidae; genus Nilaparvata; species Nilaparvata lugens. Next base: position 101,078,605 of record NC_052518.1, read on the forward strand.
AACAAATTTAAGGTATTAATACAATAAAACAATATAATTAATTAATGTAAGGTATTATAAGCGACCGTACGCACACCTATTTCCATTGGATCAAAAAGAAACCTTTAACTAATCAATAAAGAGGAGCATTCAGCTCCCTTAACTAATCAATAACTAATAAAATTTATTTAACTAATCAATAAACAGGGAACAGTCAGCACAGTACTAGATGAATAATTATAAATACTAAAGTTAGGGCTACATATTTTCATGAATATTTTGTATTTTTCTGATAAATAAATTGGGAGAAAGTAATGTTTTGAGTATGGCATATTTATATTAATACCAAAGTTAGATTTTGGGCTACATATTTTCATGAATATTTTGTATTTTTCTGATAAATAAATTGGGAGAAAGTAATGTTTTGAGTATGGCATATTTATATTAATACCAAGATTGAAGTTTGAGCTACATATTTTCATGAATATTTTGTATTTATCTGATTGATACATTGAAAGAAAGTTGGTAATGTTTTGAGTATGGCATATGAATTAATATTAATACCAAAGCTAGAATTTGAGCAACATACTTTCATGAATATTTTGCAGTTTTCTGATTAATACACATTGAAAGAAAGTAATGTTTTGAGTATGTCATATAAATAATATTAATACCAAAGTCAGAGTTTGGGCTACATATTTTCATGAATATTTTGCAGGTTTCTGATTGATAAATTGAAAGAAAGTAATGTAGTTTGGCATATTTATATTAATATCGAGGTTGAAGTTTTAGCTGCATATTTTGTATTTTTCTGATAAATAAATTGAAAGAAATTAATGTTTTGAGTATGGCATATGAATTAATAATAATACCAAGGCTAGAGTTTGTGCCGCATATTCTCATGAATCTATATAAATAAAAATCGAGCCTCAAATTTTGACATTCAATAACTTTTTTATGTGTGCACCGAATTTGATAATTTTTTTAGTTGTGTTCGTTATGTTCAGGACCAGGTTTATGACCTATTAAATTTATAATCCAACTTCAGGACTCTTTCCTACGGTCCTTCAAAGTTTACATGTAATCCTTATGGGAGAAGATTTGTTAGCTGGCCACACACAGAAATAGTAATCAGCTGTTATAATCATTTCTTTATAACCAACTTTTGTGAAAGTTGTAAAAATGTAAAGTGTGAAAGTTGTGGATGTGTAAAAGTAATTCAATTCAATTTTTAAAAAAAAAACAAAATACAATAGAATACAGAACATGACATGATAGCAGAGTACGATGTGGAAATATATTTATTATATTAATATTAAATCTATCATAAACAATTTTACTAAAAAAAATAATCTGGTCGGCAGAAGTTAACATCCTCCGAAGCCAGTTACTTATTAAAATATCAGTTACTCATTCAGTTGCATATAATAGTTACAGTTATTACATATTTTAGTTACAGGTATTACATATTTTAGTTAATAGTCACATATATTCAGTTACTTATTTAGTCTTATTATTAATCGATCTGTTTTTAAATTTTTTCTCTACTGATTTAAAATATTTTAATTCTTAATAACGCCGCGGTACGAACGACATCCAAACTTGGGTCGTAGAACTCGAAATGCTGTAAATTTAAAATATGCACGGGAAAATTTGTGTGTGGACATTGCCTTATGGACATTGCCTCATTCCATGCCCAATTTGGTGTATGTGAGTGCTTCCATCCAAACCAATAAGCAAGAAGCACCTGGATGCAAAATGCCGCATCGCCCCTCCTCAGGTGTGCATCCAGCTAAAATTTGTCATGAGATGTATTAACTATTTGGCGGTACGAAGTTCGCCGGACCAGCTAGTATTTTATATTTTTCTGATTAATAAATTGAAAGAATGTAATGTTTTGAGTATGGCATATAAATATTAATACCAAGGTTATAGTTTGGGCTGCATATTTTCATGAATATTTCAATTTTATTATTAATAAAATTAATTTTGAATTGAAATCACACTTACCAACACATGTTCGAACATCGTTGACTGTGAAATTTGGGCTAGGAACCTGGATGCCAAGACCTGTTCTTTCCCTGAATAGTAGGGGGGTATTGAAACCATGCCGCTGCAGATATGCAACATTGAAGTCTGCAATAACATAAATACATAAAATAAATACATAAAATAAATACTTATGAGATTGTCAATGCAAACACAAATAAATGAAAATGAATAAATTTTTTATAGAATGGAAGAATGAAAACACAACCTGAAGATGGCAACCCAGCAGAAAGATATCGTTGTCAAAGTAAGTAACTTGTAAATATGAAAGTTTAAAAAAATAGACTGCTAGCATAGCCACCTCTAATACAAGGCCCCGGCCTAAGATATTGCAACGTCGCAGTGTAGGCCTAGAATCTAATACATGATTGGTGGAAAAGATCAGCTGGTATTTTTGAAAATCTGGTGGAAAAGATCAGCTGGTATTTTTGAAAATCTTTTTCACCAATCATGTATTAGATTCTAGGCCTACACTGCGACGTTGCAATATCGTAGGCCGGGGCCTTGTATTAGAGGTGGCTATGCTGCTAGTCGTTAATTTATGAAACATTCAAAGTGAATATTGATAATCGCAGTTCATGATGGAATCCAAAATCGATTAATGAAAGATTACATAAAAAGGGAATAACACTGTACATTCTTATTTGGATTATTACTAGTGAACAGTAGACCTTGCGCTCAGTAAGTTACATTGACCTGTTGTTATGTTTTCTCAAAAATTAATATATAATTTATCAATTTAAAATGTCTAGAAAAAATCCTAAATAAACATAGAGCTTTCTGTCCTATCGTACCGTGACGTGTCGTCCCGGAATGTGAGTGTGAGCGCTGTTATCAGGTCTGGCTGCAACTGTCTACAACGTTGATGGAAAGATACATTTTCAAGATGTTCGATGTTTTTGAACGGGTAGTATTATAGTCAACTGTTTTCTAACATTGATGGAAAGATACATTTTCAAGATGTTCGATGTTTTTAAACGGGTAGTATTATAGTCCACTAGACAGCTGATTTATTATGAATAATTCTAAAGTCTGATTTTTACGGCGTTCAAAGGAGACTCCTTTTCCTTTTGTATTATCCTTAAAATGCAAAATTTCAAAAAACCGTATGATTACGTCGACGCGAAATTAAAAAAGGAACATGCCTGTGAAGTTTCATGGAAATCTATTGCTGCGTTTCGCTGTAAATGCGGAACATAAATATAAACAAAAAAACATAAAGAGAAATGCAAAACCGTCGACTTGAATCTTAGACCTCAGTTCGCTAGGTCAATGAAAATACATAATACAGATTATGATCACTGAGCAGATATACTTGATGAGTTGGTTTAATAGTTCATAGGGTCTAGTTGACATTTCATTGTTTCTTCAGAAGGTATGGGAACACTGTATATAATAATATTTAGTTTATATTCTTTTCTAGTGGTTTGACTATCTTGAACAATGCTCTTGCTTGATCATGCTCTTGTTTTATAAACAAACCTATAATGTTTCAAACATTCCACAGAATAGTTAATCACGGAAAATATACAGTCAAGGCTGTGCAAAGGCTAAAAATAAACTTTCTACTAGTGATATTTTTCAAAGTTTTTCGATTTGTATATCATCAAGCTATCAAAATGAAAACTTTTTTTTAAGGAAAACATTTTTTTCCGGTCATTACTTTTTGAGATACGAGCGCCTGAAGTTTAGATTTTTGGGACAGAACATTTCAAAATCGGTAAGAGATAAATCCATGAGATTTGTAGGATAGATTCTTCATGGTATTGTTGATCTAGTTAAACAAAAATTTTCTGAAAATATAAATTTTTAAGAAAGTTATTCAATTTACCAAAAATAACTCAAATAAATGTTATTTTTGGTTATTTTCAGTAAATTGAATAAATATATTTTCAGAAATTTTGTTTTATTAGATCAACAATACCAAGAAGAATCTATCCTCTAAATCTCATGGATTTATCTCTTACCGAATTTGAAATGTTCTGTCCCAAAAATTTAAACTTAGGCGCTCATATTTCAAAAAGTAATGATCAGAAAAAAATGTTTTACTGAAAAAACTTTTTCATTTTGATAGCTTGATGATATACAAATCAAAAAACTTTGAAAAATATCTCGAGTAAAAAGTTTATTTTTAGCTTTTGCACAGCCTTAATGTATTATATGTGTAATGTCTATACTGGTATTTATTATAAGTCTGTGTTTGTATGTTGCATAATGCAGAATAATTAAAAACACTTCACTTATACGGGCTACTTTTGTACAAATTAATAAAAACAATATGAAAATCTTGTAGTACCTTTTATTATTAAAAACTTTGAAATATTTCGATGACTAGATTCGACTATAACTTATAATATAAGACTATTAGACTTAGGGCCGTTTGCACAGTATAGATTGCTAAACTCGATTAAGTTAATCGAGTTTAAGTTAATCCGAAAGTTTAAACTTGAATCGGTTTTCTCAAGGCATTTACTAATCCAGTTTAAGTTAAACTAGTTTAGCGTTAAGTTGGTGATAGAATGTCAGGAAATTTGTTATTTGTTTACAAACCATCAGTAAATTGAGGTTATGTAGCTACTATTTTAGTATTTTCTTGTTCTTGTTCAAAATCTACAGAGCTGTAAGCTGTACGGTTATAAAAGTGAAAAGCGATTAAGATATTCTTTAAAAACTTATGTTTAGTTGGCACCAGAAAATATATTTTAGAATGTAACATAAAAAAGTTATTTTGTTACCCTTGAATCTACTACGGTATTCCTCGTTTATTAGAAATCTCTCAAAAGCAATATATCTCAGTAATGTGTTATTGAAAACATGTTTTCTAATCAGATACCACTGTTAAAAATTGTCTTAATTTCTATCAAGTGTTTTATTCAATCAAAATACTAAATTGGCAGTTGCTGTACTTGAGCAAAACCGTTAAAAATGTCTCAATCCTAGAAATTCAAATTATTTGTTTTTGCCCAATTTTTCTCAGTTTCATAATTTCTTCGCAGTCATCTTTATCAATCGCATAAAAACTTCTATCAATTCCTCCATTACAATTATTTTTACATTCAAATAATGATTCACTATAACCTAAATTAATAATAATTATCGTCTACAGAAGCATTAAAAACAACCGTCAAAAAATAATTTACTATAAGCTGTTTCCCCATCAAATCTTTACAGATGTCAAGTTAATCCAAATTATTTGGTTTAAACCTCCTGCTTTGGAGGTTTAAACTCAATACAGAGTTTAAACTGATACTGTGCAAACGGAATTTTAATTTAAACCAAAAAAAAAAAATCCAGATTTGATTAAGCTTTAGCTTAAACTTACACTGTGCAAACGGCCCTTATAGTCGAAGCTAGTCGTTGAAATATTTTAAAAGTTTTTAAAATAAAGGGTACTGCAAGTTTTTATTAATTTGCTGAATAATTATACAAATTTAATAAAAAGGGAAAACACTATTTCATTTGTCAACTCTATTTATTTAATTATTACAGGACTGCAGTATCGTGTTGAAATCAACATATCTTCAGCTGTATTGCTGCAAATAAAACAGCTGTTCCTCTTAGGTGATGGTTGATGGTGATGGTTACTGGTGATAGTTGATGAGTACTCAAGATTCCCTTTTGTATTTCCTTGTCCAGACATGACTGCGAGAACAGTCATAAATTGCCTGGTCTCATTAATATCAATGTTTGGCCTTCCAAGCTATATTCACACAGACAGAGGAACATCCTTCATGTCAACTGAGTTGAAGAGCTTTCTTGGCTCAAAAGGGATAGCAACTAGTAGATCAACGCCTTACAATCCGAGAGGGAATGGTCAAGTAGAGCGATATAATGGAATTATATGGAAAGCAATAACACTAGCTCTAAGATCACGAGGACTTGATTCAAATCGATGTTGCCTGATGCACTTCACTCTATTCGATCTCTTTTGTGTACTACAACAAATTGCACCCCTCATGAACGAATGTTCCTACACATGAGATCCTCAACAAATGGACAGTCACTACCATCTTGGCTAATGAGCCCAGGACCAGTTTGGCTGAAGAAAATGAACCGAAATTCAAAGCAAGATTCATCAGTAGAAGAAGTTGAATTGATTGAGGCAAACCCAGAGTATGCTCACATTCGTCGCCCTGATGGACAAGAGTCCACTGTGTCGCTCCGTCATCTTGCCCCTAAGATAACACGAAAATCTAGCCGGGTAGAATGATATGATAAACCATATGTTTTCGTTGTCATTGATTCATTCATAAATATCAAATGTTGTTGATCCGTTACTAGTAGAAAGCCATGTTCAATTTTATTTGATTAAAGCTCTACAAATGAAGAGTTTATTTATTTCAATGTGTATCTTTGTTCATCTCTGTATTATATTTGTATTTTTTACTAAAACATGGTTATGTGGTAGAATGAAAATTACAGTCCAAACTTCGCCACTACATCACTACATAAAATTCATTCTATTCCAAGATGTATTGGTTTAAACACGAAACTGCAGTCCTATTTAATAAATAATAAAATCGAGGATACAAAAACCTAACTTCAAAAATTCTGTTCAAAGCCTTTCTCTGATGACACAACATGCATGATGAGCATATATATGTACACACATTTTTAACACACTTGTCCTGTCTTTAGTGGCCACCCTAAGATAAAACCGTGTTTTTGAAAAATGGAGAAGTCAACATCAATATTCAACAAATTATACGGATGAAATTGATTGGTATAATAACATACCCGAGCCTTGCATTTCTTTGACGAAGCATTGTGTAAATCTGTCAGTTTCCAGTTTTTCTTGAAGGTTGAAAGTGTTGCGGCCTTCTATATCTTCGTCTCCCAAAGCCCAATCGTCCGAGTACAATTTTCTGTCTTTCCGATCACGCTGCAAAAAAAAATACAAATATAGTAATCTATTTCATGACAAACGTAATTTAATGGAGCGGAGGAATCTTCAAGTCGAAAACATAAGACTTTTTCTTTTCTTTTTTTATTAAACAATACAGTAGTCTGAAAAGAAAAAACAGGCTATTGTCCAAAACTTCTTCAATTTCCTAACTTTGTCTTAAATTGACCAAATATTCTGAAGGTTATGCCCATTTCAATTTATATAGTAAATCTTCAATCTGAATATACAAATCAGAATAAAACAAACAATTTTAAATTTGGATAGATTAATAATAAAACTTCCGTAAAAACATAAAACAAACTTCAAATTCACAAAGTAATTCTAAAAAAAACACCGTGAATAAAATATAAAAACAAATCGAAATTTGAATAGAATCATTTTTCTATTCTAATGACATAGTTTTATGGTTGTATCCATAAATCAGTTATTGCATAGAGTCTTTTCATTTAGATCGTCAAATCTCTTCTTTTTCATACACTTTTGCCGTTAAGCGACGGGTTCCTTCAACTATTCTCTAAACTTTATTCGATCCTGTGCCATTCTTCAATCATTTTACTTCAATCATTGTCTTTCCTCTTCCAGCAGCTATACTCTCTACATACTGATTCCATTGCAGTGGTGGTCGTCCTCTGCCTTGTCTTCCTTCTGGTCTTGCCTCCATAACCAGCCTTGCCTGCCGTTCATCACTCATCCGAGCTACATGGCCATACCATCCTAAGGTTTTCTTTGAACAGTGGTAATCAGTTCCTCCTATTTTAATGTTTCTCTGATCACACTATTTCTCACTCTGTCTCTTTTGGTTTTTCCAACCACCCTCCATAGGTATCTAATTTCTGAGGAGGCAATTCTACTCTTGTGCTTTTCTAAGGCATTCTGTTCCATAGTGTAAGACTGGCTTGAATATTGACTCTATATTTTTACTTTCCTTGCCCTATTACCATAGGTAAGGAAAGTATTGCTTTCCAAAAAAAAATTAAGGTACCCTAATTTCAAGTTTTCTATACGTTCCAAAGTCCCCAAACAGAGTCAAAGACCCAGAGTCCAAAAACATGATTTTTGGGTGTTGGTCTCTCTCTCTCTCTCTCTCTCTGTGTGTGTGTGTGTGTGTGTGTGTGTGTGTGTGTGTGTGTGTGTGTGTGTGTGTGTATGTGTGTGTCTGTGAACACCATAACTCCATTCCTAATCAACCGATTGACTTGAAATTTTAAACTTAAGGTCCTTATACCATGAGGATCCAACAATAAGAAATTCAATAAAATTGAATTCAAAATGGCGGAAAAAATGGCGGATAGTTACTAAAAAACCATGTTCTTCACGGTTTTCTCGAAAACGGCTCTAACGATTTTCTTGAAATTATACCATGGATAGCTATTTATAAGCCCTATCAACTGACATGAGTCTCATTTCTGGGAAAATTTCAGAAGCTCTGTAATATTCTTGAGAAAAATGGCGGATAATTACTAAAAAACCAGGTTTTTTACGATTTTCTCAAAAATGACTCGACCGATTTTTTTTCAAATTCATACCCTGTATAGTTATATATCAGCTCTATTAACTAGCATGAGTCTCCTCCCTGAGAAACTAACAGGGGGTCCACCCCATCCTTGAGAAATTTACTTTGTAACCTCCTTCTTGTGCGTGAGGTAGGTAGGTAGAGCAGTTTATTCAAAAGAATACACGTCGATATTTTATTTGTAGAACAGCTGTTTTGACAACTTTTAAAAAATCCTCAAATTCCATAATTTAAACAAAGGAAAATGTGCTGTTAAAACAATAACAATAGTATAATCGTAGTTTTAATAAAATTATTTAGCCGCCAATCGGCATAATGTTATTCCCCTAGATTATCCTCGTTTAAGAATGAGGCTTATAGATCAATGAGCAAGGAAAGTTGTGTGAGTGTACCACACAAGATTTTTATTTTAGTTCCCTGGCTTATTTCTCGGTTTCCCGGATGGTTCTGCTGAGCTGGTAATAGACACGGTTGGCTTTCCTTACTCTATTGTTTATCTCTTCATCAACTTTCCCATCTGCAGAGATTAATTTCCCAAGATATTCATAGTTGTTTACCTTTTCCAATTTTTCACCATCCAATGTTATATCCGACTCCACATTCTCCTGATTCTTTGATACTATCATCACTTTACTCTTCCCAATGTTGACAACAATTCCCTTATTACCCCTTATAGTATATATTACCCTTATTTCCCTTATAGTTCATTGCACTACACCATTATGTTACAGCACTTTGTAAATCTCGATCGTCAAATCGTCACACAAAAATCATTGGGATGTTTACAGTAGAAAAACTCACTCAGTTATTTCGAACACATGAAATACACTGTGATCAGGACCAATACACTAGTAGTTCTGTGAACAGTAGACCTCGCGCAGTATTTATTCTCATCCACAAGTACCTGATGTCACCTGTTTTAAAAGTTAACAAACTCAGTTCACGTTTGAATTTGTATTCCATATAATATAATTCATCCAGTTTCGTGATAATCTTTCCATCTGATGAAAATTAATTTTTTACAATCAAAAATATTATAATTTCTTCAGCATTATTTAGTTCATTTGATTATTTTTAATCAACTATTAAATTAGTTTTTTTCAAATGTGAGAATATTGATACTGATGGGCACGCATAATAATACCATGACTGCAAAGCAAAATATTGAAACCAAAGACCTTAAAGATGCACACCTCTTCAAGGTCTTCGATTGAAACTATAGAAACACAGAAATAGTCTGGCTTCTCCAGACATCTGTGTAATCACTTGCCAGCTGATTGATTATGAATAATTCTATAATCTTATTAATCCTATCTTCAGAGAAGACTATATAGTGATACGGAGTATGGAGGAATACCTTTTCCTTTCATATTAACCTTAAAATGCAAAATTTCAAAAAAACATTGTGTATACATCGACGCGCAGTTGAAAAAGGAATATTTCTGCCAAATCTCATAGAATTCTATCAACGCGTTTGGCCGTAATTGCGTTAAATTTACAGACAAAACAAAATTACATTTACATTGCGTTACATTTTGACAGACAAAAGAAAATCCGAGTTAAAACATAGACCTCACTACGTTCGGTCAATAATTCCTAGTATCTTGGATTACTACCAAGTAGGTACCGAGAGATTAGATTAGATTTCTTTATTCATGTGAGTTACAATATATTCTGGCTTATACACTATGTAATAGAAATGACCAATATTCGGATTGAAATAGAGGCTTAAACTAAAAAAATTGTACACTAGTGATGAAAATGTAGAACAAGAAATGAGAAACTATGGTAACTAAGTCAGCTGTATTTATCACATCATTCTTCCCCCCAAAGAGTGCCAGTCTTTGAACGTTCGCCGAAATTTCTCGTCCGTCTGGAAGTCGTAAAAGGGCAACCCGAGGATTTGCTATTCCTGTCTATCATTCAACAAAGCGCTATCTCTTTCTCGCTTTGCTCTGTTTCCAGATCGTCTTTTAACAATGTAGAATTAATAATTAATTAACAAAATATTTCATCTTTATGATGAAAATTCATTATGAAATTATTGAAAAATGTGATTTCTTGATTAATAAAATATAATTGATTATTTTAAACGAGAATTAACAGTTAGTATTACATCAATAAATCTGTATCAGCTACCGTCTACCGAATCATCTGATTGCCACCTGTGATGTTTTCAACTAGCATAGTTTGTTTATCACTTGTAACAGTTTTATTTTTCATATTTATCAAAAGTTCAATTTGTCATTCAACATTAAAATAAATTCACCATTCATTTAATTCCATTCAATCAATTTCAACATAGGAATCATCAATTCAAATTCCTATAAAGGCATTGACATAGGTTCGGCAACGTTGTTCTCCTATCTTCATCCACTGCCATTATAACGTGGACTATAGTGAAATAAAGCCATTATAACGTGAACCTTACTATACTATAAAATACAGTACAGACCTACTCAAGACATTCAGTTACACTTGAAAACAGCATTCAATCAATTGCACTTGAAGTCAATAACCATCCTTATTTTTCTATTGACAGGTCTCTCGACAAAAGCTTGCGCCCGACGCATGAATGATTTGTGTTTCAACAAAAAATAATTGTCGATTCTCTGAAGAGGATACAGAATAATATCCTTCCCATCAACACACGACCAGGTAAATCCAGGTAAATGAGAGTTAGAGAGAGAGAGAGAGAGAGAGAGAGAGAGAGAGAGAGAGAGAGAGAGAGAGAGAGAGAGAGAGAGAGAGGGAGGGAGATTAAGGGAGCCTCACGTTTTCCTGAGAGGAAATGATCCAGAAATCATTCTACCACGAAATTCTGTTTTCAAAAATGGGAAAAAGCTGATATTTCAATGTTTTCAGTGTTTCAGTGTGAGGTGAAGATATTAATTTTTGTAGAGGATGAAACTCTGCTTCACTGACTTCATGTTTTGATTAAATCTGTGCTGAGGTAACCATGCGTTTTGTACATCTGCCCACGTTGAATTTTTGAGGATTCCCAATATTTCCATTTCACTCGAAGCCTGAAGCTTATGAAATCTCTGATATTTTTGTTGCTGTTCGTGAACCTACTAACAGTCTTTGTTACCTTACTCACAAAATAAACCTCCATTATAATCCGGGACTTTTTGACTTCTGATTTGATTTCAACTGTGTTGAATGAAGCATATAAATTCTTTTTCAACATTTTTTCATTTTTACAGCTCCACATCAATATGAAATCTTTTTCATATCTATACGGTTGACTACGGCTTAGAGGCTTTTCCGTTGTTTACCTACGATTCAAAGGCTTAGAGGCTTTCCATCATTTCCCTAATGATTAGGAAATAAGCTTGAAATTATAGCTCGATATTATCTAAATGAAAACAGGAATTCCAAATCATTAATCAGCAGTGGCATACAGAATTTTTAATAATAGAACTACTATCCACATCTCTACCGATATGTACAATTCTAAGCATATAATATTATATTTGTTAGCACAATTTTATGACCTCAGTTTTCCAACAACAGAAGTCTTTGATATTATGAAGTCAAAGGTTTTTTATGAACAGATGATCTGATTGTTCGCTTTTCGAGAAAGATATGAATTGTAGAAAACTTAGATTGTCAGCACAATTTTATGACCTGTTTTCCAACAACAGATGCTCTGAAGCCTTTGATATTATGAAGTCAAAGGTTTTTGATGAACAGATGATCTCATTGTTCGCTTTTCGAGAAAGATGTGAATGGTAGAAAACTTAAATTGTCAGCACAATTTTATGACCTGTTTTCCAACAACAGATGCTTTGAAGCCTTTGATATTATGAAGTCAAAGGTTTTTGTTGAACAGATGATGTGATTGTTTGCTTTTTAGTTGTGAAAGATGTGGATTGTAGAAAACTTGAATAATGCAATCACTGTATACGTCTTGCAAATACCAAAATAACTGTTTGTTACTGACATAGATAATTTTCCCTATAAAGAAGTTATTCAGATTAGAAATAACTCATTAAATTTTATGTCTGTTATAAATTTAAATCGTGACCAGGTAAGTATTGAAGATGGGAATAGTTATTCAATTTCTCTAATGTTTACAATACGCACAACTTTTTTTAGTGGGATGAAACCCCTGATCTATACTATAATAAAGGGAAGAACTAGTTTATACAAGTACGGGGAAGGAAAACTATGTTTGACGCACCATCACGTCTGAACTACTGGACTGATTAACTTGAAATTTTGCATATAGATTTGGGACAGAACATTTCAAGTTCGGTAAGAGATAAATCCATGAGATTTAGAGGATCGATTCGTGATGGTATTGTTGATCTAATAAAACAAAATGTTTCTGAAAATATTGATTTTTGAGAAAGTTATTCAATTTACCAAAAATAACTAAACTAAAATAAATTGAATAACTTTCTCAAAAATCAATTTTTTCAGAAACTTTCAAGTTCGGTAAGAGATAAATCCATGAGATTTAGAGGATCGATTCGTAATGGTATTGTTGATCTAGTAAAACAAAAATTTTCTGTAAATATTGATTTTTGAGAAAGTTATTCAATTTTACAAAAATGACCAAAAATAACTCACCTAAAAGTTATTTTTGGGTCATTTTTAGTAAATTGAATAACTTTCTCAAAAATCAATATTTTCATAAAATTTTTGTTTTACTAGATCAACAATACCATTACGAATCGATCCTCTAAATCACATGGATTCATCTCTTACCGAACTTGAAAGTTTCTGAAAATATTGATTTTTGAGAAAGTTATTCAATTTATTTTAGTTTAGTTATTTTTGGTAGATTTTTGGAAATGTTCTGTCACAAAAATATAATCTTTAGGCGCTTATATCTCAAAAAGAAATGATCGGAAAAAAATGTTTTCCTGAGAAACCTTTTTCATTTTGATAGCTTCATGATTTACAAATCGAAAAACTTTGAAAAATATCACCAGTAGAAAGTTTATTTTTAGCCTTTGCACAGCCTCAATTAACCGAGGATGATTATAGGTCTATTTTCAATTCTTCAAGATTTCATTACGTCAAGTTTTCTATTTGTCAAGTTTTAAAATATACCCTTGCTGAGCATGGATTTCCTGCTAGTAAAAATGAACGAGAAAGCAGGGGGATGCACTTAACTCAAAATTGAATTATAATCATATAATCGGAGTTATTGAACAGAATATTACTTTGTTCGACAAATGGGTGAGCTTTAGTTGAGTGTTTCGGATTAAATCACTTCGAAAGCAATCAAGCCGATTCAATCTATAGAGATTACCATCGAATCAATCATTGTCGCTAGGTGGATCAAATATTAATATAGACGAGCCTTAGCAGGCTGAAAGCGAAATTGGATGGCATGTAGGCTACGTGCGAATTTGCATTAGCAGTTGTTAAACTTGTGGTCACCGTACATTATTGGGATATAATATTCGAAACGCAACCATGACAACAGTCTTGGTGATTGTTGAATGCTATTGTATGTTGGCAGTTATACAGCTGTCTTTCAAGTTCATTTATTTGCCATAAAATAATACAGATTGATAACATTAATATTCTAACTTACAAAATGGCACTAACGGCAAAGAACAATTTGTGCTCGATTTCTTTATAATTTTCGATTTCTTTTCTCCATTATTCGCATTTTTCTTAAATCTTTGTTCTCGTTCCAACTTTCCTTCATAATATTTAGTTTTGATATCCTCTGACTGTTCCATACAAAACAGTCAGAGGATATCAAAACTAAATATTATGAAGGAAAGTTAGAACGAGAACAAAGATTAAAAGAAAAATTCTAATAATGGAGGAATGAAATTGAAAATGAAATGAAATCTGATTGCGACTTTATGACCGCTAAAAAAGAAATGTAGATCGTTGTAGATAGTATCTACTATCATAGAGAAACAATAGCGTGAAACAATAGCGTAAGTAGATATCCCATGGTATAGGACGTTTATGTCGCGACTTTTACTGTTATCTCAAGCCGATAGTCTACGTAGTTCTTTCCCGTGAAGCTGTGTGAGTCTCTCATACTGTGCCATTCATACACTCTCACCCCAACAAAACAGTAAAAATCGACAATAATCAACAGTAATCGGCTTCAGATAACAGTAAAAGTTGCGACATAAACGCCCTATACCATGGGATATCTACTTACGCTATTGTTTCTCTATGCTACTATAGAATTGTTCGGTACAAGAATATGGAATTGGTGGAAATTACTTAGATATTGCAATGATTCAAATGCTAATGAATTAATAATTAATATTAAACGAAAATATTTGCAGTAGCAGTCTTCAGAGTGAATTACAGCATTTAATTTGGATTTTCGTTTAATAATAATTTATGAATATGGAATTCTTCCACTCTACAAACTTGACCACTATATTTGTTCAAAAACATTTTACATTGCAGAACAAGGTTTCATGGCAAAACCTGCCTCAGTTCCTAAGTTTCAAATCAGTTCAGCTGAGTATGTGACAGGGTTTGCCATGAAAACTGGATCTGTGAGACCTGCAAAGGCTAAAAATCAACTTTCTACTGGTGATATTTGTCAAAGTTTTTCAATTTGTATACTATCAAGCTATCAAAATGAAAAAGTTTTCTCAGGAAAACATTTTTTTCCGATAATTACTTTTTGAGATATGAGCGCCTAAAGTTTACATTTTTGGGACAAAACATTTCAAATTCGGTAAGAGATAAATCCATGAGATTTAGAGGATAGATTCGTAAAGGTATTATTGATGTAGTACAACAAAAAGTTTCTGAAAATATTGATTTTTGAGAAAGTCATTCAATTTACCAAAAATGACCAAAAATAACTCAACTAAAACTTATTTTTGGTCATTTTTAGGAAATTGAATAACTTACTCAAAAACTGATATTTTCAGAAAATTTTTGTTTAATAGATAAAAATTACCATGAAGAATCTATCCTCTGAATCTCATGGATTTATCTCTTACCGAATTTGAAATGTTCTGTCCCAAAAATGTAAACTTTAGGCGCTCATATCTCAAAAAGTAATGATCGGAGAAAAATGTTTTCCTGAGAAAACTTTTTCATTTTGATAGCTTCATGATTTACAAATCGAAAAACTTTGAAAAATATCACCAGTAGAAAGTTGATTATTAGCTTTTGCACAGCCATAATGTAAAATGTTCTTGTATAAATATACAGTAGAACCTCTCATATCCGACCCCCACTGATATCCGACCTAGTGTCCGACCGATATCCGACCTAGAGTCAAACCGATTTCCAACCTAGTATCCGACTAGTGACCTAGTGTCCGACCGTTCGTCTGACTAATGTTAACTCGCGTGCCTGCACAAACTTGAAAGAAAGTGACTCATCGATACTATGCAGCTACTGTCACTCTGTCAGTTGTAGCTATTGTATAGCCGTGATCGTTGATATGGAATGTCAGTTTGTGTGTAAACTTCAATATAGTATTATATTATTTAGTACAATATAGTAGCCTACAGTACAATATTGTACACTCTGGTATAATATAGTATTATATTGTTCACGATTTTTCCCATAACAGTCTACGGAGTGTGACGTTTTTAGGTTTGAGGTTATAGTGTGTGACAATGGCAACTGAAAAACTTAAACGAGTTGGTCTTTCACTTCAACAAAAACTTGATGTGTTACAACGATTGGACCGTGGTGAGTCTGTTATTAAGGGTGACCGGAACTTTGGGACCAACTAGGAAAAACAGGAATTTTGGGACTAAGTCTGGGGTTTCTACCTGCGAATTGATTAGCAAACAATAGTCGGTCCTTCCAACAGGTTCACACGATTCCGTCACTTAACCTTACGGCAGTCGCGCTGTTGTATAAAGTACAACAGTGTCAGTTTTTTGCTGTACAAAACTATTGAATGGGGTGGTGTCGGTGAATGAGTCACCTATGCATTCCAAAACTATCTCCCCATCACTCCACTGAGTTGCAGTATCAACCGAGCAATGGTTCAGTCTTTAGGTGCCATTTAGTCGCGACAGTGCATAAGATAGGGAAAGACTGTATACGGGGACTGTAAACAAACCAATAACACAGAATTGATGGCTTTGCTTGATGTACCTTATTGGGCTATGAAATGGTCATCATCCAAAAAATGTCCATAGGCGTAAAATAATCCAAGAAGATGGAAAAAGTAATTATACAATTAATTAGTATGTTTTGACAGTAGAGTACATAACACTTGGAAAATTGGATGTTGTACAAAATACAATACGCGACTGCTCGTGTAATTGAGTAGGGCGCGACTACCGGAAAGTTAATGGAAACCAAATCAAAATCAAATCAAAGTTTATTCATCAAAAACCATTACAATACAAATTAGAATATTATAACATTAAATACAATTAGAACAATGAAGTTGTACCGGTATGCATTGAATAATTTCTTAATAGGCATAGATAATTCAATGAATGAATATACACCCCACTATAAATGATATGTGTTGGGTATAAGTATACTCATTGGGGTATAACCATACAAACTTATACTCATGTTTAGAAATATTTCTGTGTACTGAGTAGATAAACAATCTTCTTTCATCAGATATCTTGAGAAGGCGTATTTTCTAATATGTTAATTGATCTATGTTTCTTGGTCTAATATAAGCTAGAAATTCATATTTTCCTGATCAAGTAGCGGAAATTATAATTCAACTTTAAAATCTGAATAAATAAATAAATAAAATATATTGGATAAATGTAGATATATATGTAGTTGAATAGGCCTGCAACTGATTTGCTAATTCTATGTGTTCAACGCCTTTGTGTTGAAGAACAATGTCCAACCACCTTTTGGATACACCTGATTCTAACTGGGAAGACCCATCCTCTCTTATGTCGGAACCCGGAACCCTTTAGTCCCAAAATGTATTGGTCCCAAAGATCCTAGCACCTTATTAAACTAGTTTCTCAGTTGAGTGTAGGCGTTACTGCTATGAAAGACTTCCACAAAGTTAAGGCTGACTAAATTGGAAAAAAATCTATCGCTGAATTCTTAAAAAAAGGTATGCTTGGTGAACATTTATCCAATATTAATTTTTGTTTGAAATAGGCTAAATTTGTTTGAAATGTCTTCTTCTTCACTTCAAGGATAAGGGCCCGGTTGCACAAAAGCCGGTTAAATTTCAACCTTGATTAATTACACGATAACCAATCAGAGAAGGCGTTTTTGAATAGATTTGCCGGTTGCACAAAAGCCGGTAAATTTTTAGGCTGTGCAAAGACTAAAAATAAATTTTCTACTGCTGATATTTTTCAAAGTTTTCCGATTTGTATATCATCAAGCTATCAAAATGAGAAAGTTTTCTCAGGAAAATAATTTTTTCCGATCATTACTTTTTGAGATATGAGCGCCTAAAGTTTAAATTTTTGGGACAGAGCATTTCAAATTCGGTAAGAGATAAATCCATGAGATTCAGAGGATAGATTCTTCATGATCTAGTTGAACAGTAGAACAAAAATTTACCCGGTACAGAAACAATACCATGAAGAATCTATCCTCTGAATCTCATGAATTTATCTCTTACCGAATTTGAAATGTTCTGTCCCAAAAATTTAAACTTTAGGTTCTCATATCTCAAAAAGTAATGATCGGAAAAAAATTGTTCACCTGAAAAAACTATTTCATTTTGATAGCTTGATGATATACAAATCGAAAACCTTTAAAAATATCAGTAGTGAAAAGTTTTTAGCCTTTGCACAGCCTTAATTCCACGAGAACCAATCAAAGAAAGCGTTTTTGAATAGACGGCTTCTCTGATTGGTTCTCGTGGAAATAATCACGGTTGAAATTTAACCGGCTTTTGTGCAACTGGCACTTGGTCTATTGATTATTAACCTGTTCTGGTACCCATCTTTTCCTCGGCCTTCCTAAATCTCTTTTCCCAGTTGGTGCATAATATTGGTCTTCAAAAGAATTCTTCCTGAAGGCATTCAAATGACTTCACCAGTTTCTTCTATTTGGAGTAATCCTTTGGTGTACTGGTCTTACAGACAAAGCCGTTCTTATTTCATTATTTCTGAGCCTATCTGCCCTGGTGCAGCCGAACACACTCCTTAAGGCTGTGCAAAGGCTAAACATAAACTTTCTTCTGGTGATATTATTCATAGTTTTTCGATTTGTATATCATCGAGCTATCAAAATGAAACAGTTTTCTCAGGAAAACATTTTTTCCGATCATTACTTTTTGAGATATGAGCACCTGAAGTTCAAATTTTTGGGACAGAATATTTCAAATTCGGTAAGAAATAAATGCATGAGATTTAGTGGATAAATTCTTCATGGTATTGATGATTCAATAAAACAAAAAATTCCTGAAAATATCAATTTTTGATAAAGTTATTCAATTTACCAAAAATAACTTTTTTGAGTTATTTTTGCTCATTTTTAGTAAATTGAATAACTTCCTCAAAAATTAATATTTTCAAAAAAACTTTTGTTTTATAGAATCAACAATACCATGATGAATTTATCCTCTGAATCTTATGGATTTATCTCATACCAAATTTGAAATGTTCTGTCCCAAAAATTCAAACTTCAGGCGCTCATATCTCAAAAAGTAATGATCGGAAAAAAATGTTTTCCTGAGAAAACTTTTTCATTTTGATAGCTCGATGATATACAAATCGAAAAACTATGAAAAATATCACCAGTGGAAAGTTTTTTTTTAGCCTTTGCAAAGCCTTAAAAATCTCATTTCAGCACTGGAAGAATAGAAGAAACTGGTGCAGTCATTTGATTAGGATGCCTTCAGGAAGAATTCCTTTTGAAGCCCAATATTATGCACCAACTGGGGAAAGAGATGTAGGAAGGCCGAGGAAAAGATAGGTACCGGAACAGGTTGATAATCAATAGACCAAGTACCAGTTGCTCAAAAGCCAGTTAAATTTTAACCGTGATTAATTCCACGAGAACCAATCAGAGAAGCCGTCTATTCAAAAACGCCTTCTCTGATTGGTTCTCATGGAATTAATCACGGTTAAAATTTAAACCGGTTAAATTAAAAATTTTTCCGGAACAGGTTATAATCAATGGACCTAATCCTTGAAGTGAAGAAGTTAGTAATGCATGAAATGTATTGTTTGAAATGCATGATCAATCAAAGTTATAATTAAGCTATATTCATTCCCTAAAATTCATTTATAAAAATGAAGAAGAAACGGCAAAAGTTTGTTGAATTTAAGAATGTTTCCACAAACAATGTATGCAACATATTTGGTGTATATAGGTGTGTACAGACATACGCGCATTTTGCTTTTCGTCAGCTGATTCTATGTTTATTATATCTGTATCTTACTGTTTCTGTACAAATACATATATCATAAGAATAGCATCAGCTGATGAAAACTGAAATGTGCGTGTTCTTGGCGCATAAGTCTGTACGAACCTTATGAGAAAAGGAACAGGCTTCACAGGGATTCAAATTAAGAAGAATCTATTTTCAACTGTAAATATCTCGTCAATCAAAAGGATATATTTTTCTTTACAGTTGTGTTGTGAGTGATGTTGTGGTACTTTCCCATAATGAAAACACAAATCGAAATTGTCAACCAATAAAAAGTGGTTGACAATTTCTATTTGTGTTTTATTTCAGGATATATTTTTGGTTCAGGAAAATCTCACCATCCCCAAGAGTTCTAAGGTTTCTAAAAACGTGTTTTGAAATATAAGGTTGTAACAACTTCAGGTCGTATTATTCAAAACAGATATCAACCCAAACATCACTTTCACTACAACAATAGAAAAAATTTTGCATAAGAAGATATCCCATGGTATAGGGCGTTTATGTTCCAAATTTTAAAACTCAAGCTTAGTTGTTTTTGGTGAAGCTATATGATGCTGTTAGTCTCTCATACTGTTTTGGTAGAGAGTTAGTGGGGAGGATATTTTTAATATTCTTTCCGAAGAATGGACATTGATATGTCCAAAGCTCCGCCAATTTATGTAGATGCATAACAATATAATATCTATAGTTATTATATTACAAATTACTTTTTCATATCATATACAGTTCAATAATTATTTTCTTAGTCTATATTATATAAATTCATCTATAATTTTGCTGTATTGTAAGCTATTGTATATAAGTGTATAAGCCAGTATATTGTAATCTACATAAATAAAGTACTCAATCAATCAATCAATACTGTGCCGTTCTTCACTCTCACCCGGCCAAAACAGTAATAATAGACAGTAAACGGCTTGAGTTGACAAAAAATCAGCTTCAAATTTGGAACATGAACGACCTATACCATGGGATATCTTCTTATGCTATCTTTCCTCTATTCTGTATAGAAGGTGATATTGTAGTAGATATATATACAGAGTGAGTCATATGTATGGGAACCCTCCAATAAATTGGAGACTGTTGTAGATATAATACTGTAACTTTCAGGATAAGTTATTGGTCAAATACTCTACCTTTTGACGTACAGCTGAATTACAACCCCTCATAACGGGATGACTTAGGAATTGTAACTCGCATATTTTAAAATATGTAAACACCCATTGTGTGGTACATCATCTCAAAGGGCTTTTTGAAACAAGAAAGATGGCATCGACAAAAATTATCTATGATACTTGTATCCAAGATGGCGGCTGATTGAAGTTTTAGTTTTTGAAGAAATGAGGGGTTGTAACTTTAATATTTTGAACGTAAACACCCCTTGTCGTGATGCATCATTTTGGAGGCCTTCTCAAAACTAGAAATATGACATCAATAGAAATGTTCCATGATACTTTCATTCAAAATGGCGGCTGATTGAAATTTGAGTTTTTAAATTGAGTTTTTTGAGTATTATAGATATAATACTGTAACTTTCAGGATAAGTTATTGGTCGAATACTCTACCTTTTGACGTACAACTGAATTTCAAACCCTCGTAAGGGGGTGACTTAGTGGTACTTAGAGTGTAACTCAAATATTTTAAATGTAAACACCCATTGTGTGTTACATCATTTTAAAGGCCTTTTCAAAACGAGAAAGATGGCATCAATAAAAAGTTTCTATGATACTTGTATCCAAAATGGTGGCTGATTGAAGTTTTAGTTTTTAAGGAAATAAGGGGTTGTAACTCAAATATTTTAAACGTTAACAACCATTGTGTGGTACTCATTTTAAGGCCTTTCTAAAACAAGAAAGATTACATCAATAAAAAGTTTCTATGATACTTGTATCCAAAATGGTGGCTGATTGAAGTTTTAGTTTTTAAGGAAATAAGGGGTTGTAACTCAAATATTTTAAACGTTAACAACCATTGTGTGGTACTCATTTTAAGGCCTTTCTAAAACAAGAAAGATTACATCAATAAAAATGTTCTATGATACTTTTATCCAAAATGGCAGCTGATTGAAGTTTTAGTTTTTAAAGAAATAATTGATAAAGTTCAATCAGCAGCTATTTTGGATACAAGTATCATAGAACATTTTTAATTGTGTCATCTTTCTCGTTTTGAAAAGGCCTTTAAAATAATGTATCATACAATGGGTGTTTACATTCAAAATACTTGAGTTACAACCCCTCATTTTTTTAAAAACTAAAACTTCAATCAGTCGCTATTTTGGATACAAGTATCATAGAACATTTTTATCGATGCCATCTTTTTTGTTTTGAAAAGGCCTTTAAAATAATGTACCACACAATGGGTGTTTACATTTAATATTTGAGTTACAACCCCTAATTCGCCCCCTCAAGTAGGGTTGATATCCAGTTGTACGTCAAAAGGTAAAGAATTCGACCAATAACTAATCTTGAGTGTTACACTATTATAAATCTACAACAGTCTCCAACTTACTGAAGGGTTCCCATACATATGACTCACTCTGTAGGTATATTGAACATTCCGACCTCAAGTTGTTACAACCTTATATTTCAGAATTTATGTTTTTGGAATCTTACAACTTTATACTATCATTTCTCAATGCTACAACCTTTAAAGTTCCCGAAAATCTATAAAACTACAACTCTCCCGGTCTGAACCCAAATAGCATTGGAAGGCAGCAGAATTTATTTGGACAATTTATTTTATGAAATTGGGATGAAAAGAAGTTTTGGACTGTAGTCTGTTTCTTTGTCCTTAAGTTGATTGTAAATGATAAATAAATAAATTAAATGATTATAATCACACTGAGATAATACAATTCATAACACAGACGGAGCAATACTGAGGTCTAGGATAAGATTTTCGCATCTATAATATTAGGCACACCTATATTCAAAAGTTTAAATATCTTAAAGTAGAAAAGTTATGTTTAGAGTATGCCATATGTTCCTAATTTCAATGTAAACTCAAGCCGATAATCCTGATGATGCAATTCTGATGAGGAGGCCAATCGTACTAAATGAGTTTTCCAGATAGAAGTAATGCTCAAGAAGCGGTTTCCAAACCGTAGATACAAAAAGGCTCAATTCAGTTTATAAATCTTCTGATGATGATAATAGAAGTGAAATGAAGAGATAATATCGGCGAGAGTTTAGCATTCTTTCCTAGAGAATCAGTAGATACAAGAAGGTTCAATTCAATTTATACATCTTTATCTAATAATGAAAATTATGGTGTTGAATCTTCACAAACATCGATTCAGTATTTTTTCTATTTCTTGATGACTTCTTACTTGACAGAGTTTTTGAAATAAAGTTAATATTGTCACCTATTTCTCAATCAACAAGGAACAACTATTTTAGCACTTAATATAGATAGTAATTACAATCATAGAAAAGTGTAATATATGTAAATTTCGTAAGTAATATGATTGGCACCATATTGTACTTAGATGAATCACCTCGTGATTATTTTGATTTGTTCATATTCTTCAAATAAATCTTTTGTAGCACTACTCAGTAAAGGAACATTAATTTTCTGTATTTATGTCAAAAATGACAAATAAGGAGTTTCAGAGAATGAACAATTGAAATAGGATGCTGAGTTCCAAATTTTGATCAGATGATTATAAAATTATGTCGATTTATTTAGAATTATACGAGAAAATTTAAATATTTTGGATGCGAGAAAAATTAATCTTATTTTATTCCCACACAAGGAGAATGTGTTGCCGATTCTCTGCCTCGACACTGCCTTCTATAGAGGATAGCTGATACCAGTATATCTGATTTAAATGACAACATTAATTTTCTGTATTTATGTCAAAAATGACAAATATTTTATAGATAATGATAGATATTCCTGTGGAAAAAAAATCTTTCAACAACTAAATCGGTGTACCTATAGTGGAGTCCACATTATAATGGCAGTATTTGATTACAGATGGTGTTGCTATCCTTTTCTATCATTCAACAAATCAGATAGCGTTATCCTTTTCTAACAACGCAAAGTTACCAGATAGTTTTTTTAACAATATAGAATTATAATCAATTGGCAAAATATTTAATCTCAATTATGAAAATTTATTAATATATCATTGGGAAATATATGTTCTTGACGAATGGAATATAATTTATTATTTAAAACAAGAATGAACAATTAATATCAAATCAGATATACTGGTATCAGCTATCCTCTATAGAAGACAGTGTCGAGGCAGAGAATCGGCAACACATTCTCCTTGTGTGGGAATAAAATAAGATTACTTTTTCTCGCATCCAAAATATTTCAATTTTCTCGTATAATTCTAAATAAATTGACATAATTTCATAATCATCTGTTCAAAATTTGGAACTCAGCATCCTATTTCAATTGTTCATTCTCTGAAACTCCTTATTTGATATTAATCCAATCAACTCATCAAAAAAACATTTATTTAGAATTTGAAGTTTTGAAAGATAATAATTATTATTACTAATCAAATAAAAAGTCCAAAGAACTTTGGACACCATTATGAAAAATAATGAATTAGCAAGATATTTAATCTCAATTATAAAAATGAATTAATATATCATTGAAAAATATATGTTCTTGACGAATGAAATATAATAGATTATTTTAAACAAAAATGAACAGTTAATATTAAATCAGATATACCGGTATCAGCTATCCTCTGAAGAAGGCAGTGTCGAGGCAGAGAATCGGATCAAACGTCAATCAATCAGATTTGAAAAACACTTGAGCATGCATAAATGTCGAAGCTAGTCGAGTATGATTAAAAAAATAATACAAGGGTAGGCCTACTAGTTATTTTTCTATATTCAAATATCAATCAATTTTTTGAACAATATTGATTCTAAATAGAAATAGATAACAAAAATCGAACAATAATTTTTATATTTTGTTACCTGGAGAATCTTCATCATTATTATTTGAACAATATCAATTCTAAATAGAAATAGATAACAAAAATCGAACAAGGGTAGGCCTACTAGTTATTTTTCTATATTCAAATATCAATAAATTGCTTGAACAATATCAATATTCTAAAAAGAAATTGATAACAAAAATCGAACAAGGGTAGGCCTACTAGTTATTTTTCTATATTCTAATACCAATCAATTGTTTGAACAATATCAATATTCTAATTAGAAATACAACAAGAATCGAACAATTATTTTTATATTTTGTCGCATTTTTGTTACCTGGGGTAACTTCATCATTATTATTTGAACAATATCAATTCTAAATAGAAATAGATAACAAAAATCGAGCAAGGGTGGGCCTACAAGTTATTTTTCTATATTCAAATATCAATCAATTGTTTGAACAATATTTATTCTAAAAATAAATTGATAACAAAAATCGAAAAAGGGTAGGCCTACTAGTTATTTTTCTATTTGCAAATACCAATAAATTGTTTGAACAATATTGATTCTAAATAGAAATACATAACAAAAATCAAACAATATTTTTTTTATATTCTGTCGCATTTTTGTTACCTAGGGAAACTTCACCATTATTGTTTGAACAATATCAATTTAAATAGAAATAGATAACAATTTTTATATTTTGTCGCATTTTTCGTTTCTAGGGAAATTATTATTCAAATTATCAATTATTTGTGGCAATGAACCGCACGAACCGGATGAAAAAATCACGAACCGGGGATGAATATGGCTTATTGAATGCACTGTCAAAGATTGACTGAGATAATGCGCGATAGGAGAGGAGCAGGGAGTCTGCTATCAAGAAAATCGGTAGGGGAACTAGACTGATAATGTGCTCCGAGGGTAGCCTGGCTGCAAAGTACAGAGGAGAGCAGAGGGCAGTAGCCTTGGGGTAGTACTAGAAGGGCTAGGCAAGCAACACCAATCAAAAGAAATACGTACCGAGCGCGGTATGTAGTTACTGTCTGGCAGCTCGACTCGATTACACTTACTTTTTGCCGCCATTTTATTGCACTGGGCTCTCTAGAGCAGCAGGGCTCGTTCCGAGCAAAATCAACCCCCAATCCCATCAGCTACCGACAGAGCTGCTCTGTAGCGTCAGATACGCACCAATTATCGATCAGATGCTTTCGACAACACTAAACATTAAGAGTGGCTTGTACGTGGAACATATTCACTCTCATCTCTACAAGCACCAATGAACACTGATTACACGTCTGAATCTGAATATCAGAAGGGGATTTTGCGTTTGAGAAAAACTTGAAAACTGATTGAGCATTCCGTAACTATTATTTATATTGAAAAGTTTTAAAAAAAGGGTGTTATGGAATTATATTTTACTGAATATTAGAGTTTAACATAAAATAAATAATAATTATTTTACATAAAATAATAGATAACACTAAACATTAGGATAGAGTGCCATGTACATGAAACATATTCACTGGTATCTTTTCAAGCACTAATAAAGACTGATTACACGTCTGAATCTAAATATTTGAGTTTAGTTTGTTGAGGATAAGTCTACATGAGCTTGTTTGTAGGAGAGGAGAAATAATTAAACATCTCTCCCCATTCACAGACATATTAGTCTTCTTGAAGTTTCCACTTTTCAATATTATGTTACAATGTGAAACATACTGTAATTTACCTTTATAATATTGTGTTGTAACCAAAGTATTTTGTACAAGTTTTGTAATGTTATGTAAAAATAGATTGATTGAAGCCCGGTTTCTGGGATAGCCTACTTATTAATCCTTTTATCTACCATTAAATCTCTATTAGATAAATCAAAATTCACTTCATTTATAATTATGGGCTACTTTATTCAAATTAATAAAAACAATATAAAACTTGTAGTACCCTTTTATTAAAACATTTTAATGACTAGTTTAGACCTACTTTGGTCATTTTTGTTAAAATGTTTAATATTTCAACTTGAAAATGGCCAAAGTAGGCCGAAAGTGGTCATTAAAATGTTTTAATAGAAGGGTACTACAAGTTTTATACTGTTTTTATTAATTAGATAAATCGAATCTAATAAGCCCTATAAACCAGTCCAACGGCTGTTAACCAAAGAATGAAGAAACCGGACTAATATTTAATTTATTCATTCCATTCAAATAATCACAATATCAAATAAATGATTGGGAGATAATCAACAAGATTAACCCAAAAATGTTTCTCTCTCATTTCGATAATGAAATAGAGAGATTTAGATAATTTTGTAATAATTTTTCTGAGGATGATATTCACATGAGCTTGTATTAAGGTATTAAGGAAAACACACACAGTAACACACAGATGGGCGTATGCAGCCAGATGAAGAAAAAATCCCTCTCTAGGTGTTCAAGTGTTGAAACGCACACAAACATCCGTCTGTCTGCATGTGTCTGCCCAGGTCTGCGTGCAGACGTTTGATATTTTCTTCGTCTGTCTGTTCACCTGTTCTGTCTGTGTACGTTCGTCTTCAGGGGGATGATCGGATGATCCTGATCAGTCTTTATTATTTATTTTTTTTACTGATTATAATAAATGTTGTACTCCTTATGAATGAATTCATAAGTTTTAAGTTGTGTTATTCTGAATGATTAAAAAATAAATGAATTCCCAGCGAAGCATGTTCAAGAATAAGAAATTATTTATGACTTGCCCCTTATCATAATGATGTAGGTGGCGATTTGAAATCAAATGAAATGAAGAGGACCTACATTTTTAGGTGGGTACCGAACCACCGGCAATTGGTTTAGATACGGATAGATAGACTTGCTTTATTTTAACATGGAGGGCGAAGTTAGGGCGCATCCGGCCCTCTCTCCCACATAACCATCTCTTACAGATGTGGTTATGTTAGCGGAGCTGTTGATACGAATGTGGTTTTCATTGATATGTATGGTTGTTTTCGAATGATAGCGGAGCTGCTCAAGAGCAGACACCCATACAAATAGAGAACCGACAGCTCATGCTCAACTAATCTATTCAGCCTACGAGGGCAACCACTTCCAAATAATTTCCAAGGTTCAATATCCAAAAAGTACAGATTCACATTGTAATTAGTAGAGTAATCAGACCATAGAATTTATAGTATGACGCAGACCACAAACTAAAATTTTATAGATCAGGTTTTTTTATACAACATAAAGCCTTACTTTCTACTATGCGACACTACAGTCCGTCGTGAACCTTGGCCTCCATCACCAAGCCTCTCCACCAATCCCTATCCACCACTCCTGTTCTCAATCCTCTCCTTCCCATGACACGCAGATCTTCTTGCACGTGCTCAAGCCATCTTTTCTTTGGTCTGCCTCGTCTTCCTCTAGCAAATAGCCGCTCCTTGTAAACAATTCTTGGCAACCTTGTGCTCTCCATCCTTTCGACGTGCCCAGCCTCCTGAGTCTCTTCAACTTGATAAATAGTGCAATGTCCTCTTTTCCCAAGCCTTCACTTATTTCGCTGTATTTCTTTCTTCGCCATATCTCACCATCTCTTACTGGTCCCATAATGGTTCCGACAATTTTCTCTCAGCGACCCTGAGCTGTTCTGCATTTTTTTATGTTATTGTCCAAACTTCCGATCCATATGCTATTATGAGACGTATCAAACTTGGTTTGGTTCTTCTGGAAATCAACTTGCTAATTAAAAATTTTTTATTTGCAAAATAGGCTTCATTATTATTAAACGAAAATCCAAATTAAATGCTGTTTTTAATTTGTTTATAATTTTATTTGTAATAAAAAATAATTTCCATCTGTAAAAAATAGGCTTTGTTTCCTCCTAGTATCCTCTTCTTTATACTCTCAGACAAGTCATTATCGCAGTTCATTTCTACACCGAAGTAGCTGAAGTTTTTCACTCCTTCAAACTTTTTGTCTTCCACAATTAATTTCTGAGGTACACGTCTAGATTATCCTGGTGCAATTCTGAGGTACATGGCTTTACCTTAATTCACTTTCAGTCCAATCTTCTTCTCTTCTTCTTTTATCACATTGTAAACCTCCCGGATGGTGTCCTTGCTATTGCGATGTAATCCGCAAATACACATAGTTGCCAAGTCTTGTTAAATATGTGCCATTTAAGGTCTATCTTTTCAATTATGCTATGCAGTGCAATGATGAATTATGCAGCTGAAAGTCCATCTCCTTGTTTCACACCTGTGCTGAACATGAAAGGCTGGCAACATTTACCTCCAAACTTTACAGTGGCATTTGTCTCATTCAGTGTCATCTTCACCAATCTCCCTAGCTTTGCTGGGATCTTGAATTTTTTCAGAACTTGCCCTAACACGAATCTGTCAACACTATCAAATGCCTGTTTGAAGTCCACAAAGAGAATATGCAAAACTATCCCATGTCTGTACATCTTCTCAGCTACATGCCTCATTATAAATAACTGGTCAGTAGTAGCCCTTCCTGCCCGAAAACCACATTGGTACTCCCATATTAAGGTGCCAATTAGAGGCTTTAATCTTTCGTTCAAAATACTGGAGAATATTTTGTAACATACTCTAAGTAGAGTTTTGACTCTGTACTTCTCGCATTATAATTCGTATCTTTTTTTTAAATGGGGCATATTATTCCTTTTTTTCCAGCTCTCTGGCATGATCTCTTGCTCCCATATCATACAAATTAATTTGTAATGTTTCTGTTCGAGTCATTCTCCTCTATATTTGATCAATTCGGTACTCAGATTCTTATCACCGGGGCTTTTCCATTTTTAATTTTCTTTATGGCATCCACTATTTCATGGGAGGATGGCCTGTCTACTGCAGTCTCCTGTGACACGTCGTTTTCTTCAATCATCTACCCATCTCTCCTTGTTCAGGAGACCGAAATACTCTTTCCATCTGTTAAGGCTCAACTCACACTTACGCGACCCAAGTCGAGAAGAGACTGCGGCTCTAGTCGCAGTCTCTTCTTGACGCAGCATGTGTTTCCAAATGGTGACACTCAGACCAGTTGATTCTAGGCTCCGCGTCCTCACGACTGTGAGACTGAGTCGAGCGTCGACGCTACATGTTGGTCGAGCCTCGACTTGAGTTGCATAGTACCATGCATTTTTAATGAAAGTGAAGTTATGTTTTATGAAAGTAATGTTTTATCATGTTTAGATATGACAATAATAAGAATTATATTAGACAATATATTCATAATTATCATAAAATTTGTTACATGCTAAGTAGTGACGAATTAGATCTTATATTTTTAATAAAGTAAGGTTAGAAAATGGAGTAGCATGGAACTGAAGTAGCGACAATGAGCAAGAAAGTCTTAAGGTTGAGAGACTAGAGTCTCCTCGACTGGAGTCGTACGATTTTAGTCGAGCCAGTGTGAGTTGAGCCTAAGTCAATCAATCAATCAATCAATCAATCAAGAATCTTCTTTATTCCACAATACAGCAAGTACAAAAATGATAAATAATATGAAATATAAAATAGAAAATATTAAGTACTTAGATTAGGGTTTCATATTATACATTATGGAATGAGCCTACATGGGCACTGTGGCCTGTGCGTAGACTCGAGTTGGTATTTCAAGTAGAGTGAATCTTATGAAGGGGAAGAAGAAGGAGAACCTAAATGGATTTAATAGATGAGGGTAATTTCATTCAAATGATTGTCATAATTTCGTATTGTAGAAAGTCATTCTATATTGTTATGTCCGTCTGTAACGTATATAGCCAGTCTGTATGGTAAAGTCAGTCGGTATTGATATAGAGTCAGTAGAAGTCATGTTAATTGTGAAGTCAGGTGAGTCCGCCGCCCGCCAAGACCAGAGCCACAGCCTCCTCATCACATATCTCAAACAACCAATATTTCAATCTTTTTTTGAAAATTGCAAGACTTGCAGCTGAAAAAATGTTATTTTGCGGAAATAATCTCTTGAGATTACAATATATTACTTGGGATAAGAAGAAACAATTTGTTGTTGAGAAGGATCTCGTTAGCTGGATAGTTCTGATCCCAACTGTGGCTGCATATCTCGTGTTATGAAAATGTAAAGATGGCAGGAAAATTGAACCAAAATGTTTATAAACATGAATGAGTAAATCCTTTATGTATAATTGTTTCATAGTTAAAACTCTAATTTCCTGAAATAGTAAAGATGAGGGATATCTTTGACATCTACGAAAGCCAGCTTTAAGGATTGCTTTTTGAATAACTTCTATTCTTCTTAGATGGGTGCGGTAGGCTGCTCCCCATGCTAAGATGCCATATGAGAGGCGAGACTGTACAAAGGCAAAATAAGCTACTTTAAGTTCGTTAAAATTGAGAATTTCTCCAAGCTGCCTGAATGCAAATATATATTTACGTAAGGTTTTCAATTGGAAGTCAATATGTTGTATCCACTTAAGTCTAGAATCAAAAATGACGCCCAGATACTTATATGAGAAAACTTGTTCAATACTTTGACAACTGCACGAATTATTTAAAAAGTCATTACAATTATGAATTTAAGTATTTCCTCTTCTTTGAACAGCACATTAACTCCAATACTCTTAAGCTCAACTCACGCTTACGCGACTCAGTGCATAAGTCGCACTGTGCATAAGATAGGGAAAGACTCCCTATCTATACGGGGACTGTAAACGAACCAATAACACAGAATTGATGGCTTTGCTTGATGTACCTTATTGGGCTATGAAATGGTAATCATCCAAATGTTCATAGGCGTAAAATAATCCAAGAAGATGGGAAAAGTAATTATACAATTAATTAATATGTTTTGACAGTAAACAGAGTACATAACACTTGGAAAATTGGATGTTGTAAAAAATACAACACGCGACTACCGGAAGGCAAAGGGAAGAATATTGGCTTATACACGTACGGGATAGAAAAATTATGTTTGCCGCATCATCACGTCTGAAGTACTGGACTGATTAACTTGAAATTTTGCATATAGATTCTTAAATCACCGGGGATGGTTACAGGCCTATTTTCAATTCTTCAATATTTCATTACGTCAAGTTTTAAAATAGACCCTTGCGGAGCACGGGTTACCTGCTAGTACAAAATATGGATGAGTCATCGACTAGACTAGAAGCCAAGATATTTATTAAATATAATAGAGCTCAATAATTCGTAGTATTTTCTTAAATACTCGTCGGCTCTGGATAAAATGTTAATGCCTCGTACCAGATATTTTGTCAGGAGACAATTTTGATTTTTGAAATATTGAGGGGGACGCCCATGTATCTATCTGTTATGAATTCGTACGGGTTCTTAGTCTGATAATATTGTGCTGTAATTTTATGACATTGTAAGTGCAGCTATCTAGTGTCCACTACATCAAACAGCTTCGACCAATCAGAAGCAAGTAGGCTTTTGAACGTTCACACCCATTTTACACAATTATGACAGGATGACGTAGTAAGTGCTGTCATCTACCGTCTGTTTCTCCCACTAAATCTGAAATCTTCAACCAATCACAAGCGAGTATGTTCTAATAGTTCACTTCACTTCATGATTATGATTGGACAACGTCATGTAGGCTCATCACCAGTGTAGGCACAGTTACATCTTCTTGTTGAAAATGTTTTACGATATTCTACCTAATTTTCATTTGTTAAAAAATGTTGAAACTTGAATATCTGCCTATAAAAATACTATTAACGCTTTTGTTGCTAGAATATTTATTTTTCCTATATAATAGGGCTACTTTAATCATTTTAATGAAAATGCTGTGATTTTCTCTGTTGAATCTTGATAGTAATTTCCATGTTTGGATTGAACTTCAATTTTCAATTTATTTTATTATTTGTCACAGGATAAACAACAGTAAGCATTGACAATAGCCATATACATTAAAAACATAAAAATTATGACATTCATGTACAAAGTTGGACTTGATATTTTTTTTAAATGGTGAAAATATAATTTAATAAATAATATGACAGTGGCAGCCCAACCAGTGAAATTCCAGTGAAGTTGGTCCGTGATACAAATAGGTCTATTAATGCCCGGTTGCCGAGTCATTACATAAAATCAAACATAGCTATGTGAGACATAGTTTGAAATCACTGACATGAATGCTTGGCCGTTGCACAGTCGTTTGCCGAAGCCCATTTAGTTATATCTCGAATTAGCATCACACATACATCACACTGCAGCTCTATTCACTTTTTTCCGTACATGCTTCTATCCAACCAATGTCTTGACATCGGGCAAAGTTTCAATCGACATCACTGTGAACAGACCTAAAAGACCTCACATAAAATTGATAAACAATATGGCGAGACTTGGCTTTTGGCGAGATTTCTCACCACATTTAGCGATTTGGAGGTTATAAACAATTTTAAAAAAACATAGGCAGACAAAAAATAATTTACTTATATACATATGGTTTTTTGTAAACATCTTTCAAAAAAAGCTATCACAACCTCTAAAATGCATTTGGCGGGATTAGATATTGGATTTAACATCACGACTTCGGGCCCATAACTTAACTGACCGTTTTTAGCTATTGGAGACATAAATAAGCTTTTTCTGACGACTATGCAAAGAAATCATGTCTAATTGGGGGTTTTTAGTTTTATGGGAGCTATAGTTTACTTTGACATCTGTGCAACGAAAAGTGGAGTTATGGCTTCATAAATAATTTAAATGCCTGATTTTAACTTTAAGTGACGACTCTGCAACCGGGCATAAGTGCGTTGAAGATAGCTGATATCAGTATATCTGATGTAATATTAACTACAATAGAGCACGAATTAGAGCACCGGACTAATTGATGTGTCAGTGTCCGGATAACTGATAATCCGGATGAACGATTTTAACTCGATTTTACCCTAGCTCTCACGTGTTGACGTAATCAAAACTCTGCATTCTGGCTTACAGCGCTAATTAGTACGTGTTATATGTAATATGACTTGTATACACTTATCTTTCATTCACATGAATTTCACACAATTCACATATTTTATTAAATTTGCCGTTTTTTATTATTTTTTGTATATATTAAGATATGACTATTAATGTTTATTGTTATATTTTGGAATTTATTATTGAATTGTTGACTAAGTCTTGCATTAGTTAAAGTGTTCTGACAATAAAATGAATCTTGAATCATGAAATATGTGAATGTTGAAATAGACTCCTGTTTTTTTTCAAATTGAGATAGAAATTATGTAGAAAACTTTCACAACATTTATACTTTTATTATTTTAATATTTAATATGTTATATTTCTATGTAGCCTAAATAATATGATAACATAACAACAAAGAAACGCCAAAAATAAAATAAAAGAATAAACTATTAAAAGCAAATCACAACCAAAATAAATCAGAAATAAGAACTCACCAGCGTGTTTTCAAACATTAAGGGGCGGTTTCCGAGCTCGGGATCTATAAGTTCTGGACTTACAGAGTCCAGGACTGAAATAAGCGCTCGGGTCTAAATCGACTTTCTGAGTCACGATTCATCTTCTAAACTCCGGGGTCTATAATGTTCTCGACTTATTTGAGTCCAGGACTCAAAGTGGTAAACATGAGGGAAATTCACAATATTTTGCTGTTATATTGTTGGCATTATAGCAAAACGAAAACAACTGATTGCAGCGGGATAATTCAAATGAGCATGCTCTCTAAACTATTTTGTGAAAATACGTTTCGATTTCTTTGTAGGCCTATTCAAAACAGACCCCAACCTTTTGAAAGATGAATTAATAAACATTTTATTTTATTTTATGCTATTATTGATCATTGATCCTAACCAGTGATTTTGGAATAAAAATTTCATTAGGCTATTGAGTTTGAAAACGTATTTGTTTTGAAAAAAAAACTGGAATAATATTTTTTTATTGTTATATTAATATGTTGAATATCACATTGATTAATAACATTGAGATTGGAATATAAATTCCAAGCCAATCCTTGTATTATTTTTCTTGAACATTTTTAGGTTATGTAACATTCGTAAAATAAGGTTATTTTTTACGCATAATTCTGATACAATTTTATAGCAAAATAAACTTGCAAACTATAAATTATGAATTTAGATGGACTAATCCAAATAATTTAGGTATTCCATGACATCTATTTGGCTTTTCATCTACTCCAAAACAATAACTGAATTGTGTTTGCTCAGTTAAGTCTAGAACTTAAATTTAAACCCTACCCCAGTCGAGGGTTTAAAATTACACTGTTTTATGTTCTGGACTTAACGATTTTTAATAAATCCTCGACTCGGAAAGAGGCGAGAATCTAATTCAAGTCCTGGACTTATAAGCCCTTCACTCAGAAAGCGAAATTATAAACTCCAGGGTCTAACGTGATCTCTGAACTCCAGAATCTATTCAAGTCCTCAACTACGTTAACGCTCTGACTCGGAAAGCCAATTTTCCAACTCCAGAGTTTAAAGCCAGTTAAAGTCTAGAACTTAGCTAAATCCCGAGCTCGGAAACCGGCCCTAAGAACTCACTGAGAGCACACAATGGTTATGGGCATATCTAACCTTCACAAGTCTACTTGAAAAATCTGATAAAGATTCTTGAGAAACACAATGATAAATTATTGGTGGGAAAGTATACCTAAACTTTCGGCCCGCCCGCCTTCCAGCTGAACTTGTGAATCGAATTTAAACTATTCTAGTTCGGTAATTCTTGGAGTAAATAGATATAGAGCCCATTCATTTGATTACATTCTTATTGTTGAATACTGTTCTTTGGAAAATAACATGAAATTTAGTATGTTAGACTTCTTAATTCATGTAGGCTTATACACTAGTTCACAATTAATGTGCCTTTTCATGAATTAATGTGCCAGAAAGATTTAATTATTAATATTTGACAAATAAGAAAGGTACTCAAAAGTAACTTTATCCATTTCCAGTCCTTGGCTTTTGAGAAAAGCTCGTTTGCTTGATTCATTTTCATTTTTAGACACGTCAGCGTATTTATCGTACAGTTTAACTATGATAGCTGAACAAAAGGAACAGTGTCTTGTTTCTTTCTGATGATCAATGTATTCTCTTTGCATTCCCTGCTTACATAAATGTGCTGTTGATAAGTTATGCAGTGCTGTTGTTGTAACTTCAATACAGTACTGTTCTTTATTTCATTGTGGCTTCAAATGAATGCATTGTATAAAGAGAACTCTATAGTACTGTATAATTGACCGAACGAAGTGAGGTCTAAGATTCAAGTCGACGGTTTGGATTTCTCTCAATGTTTATATGTTTATATATTTATATGTTGCGCATTTACGGCGAAACGCGGTAATAGATTTTCATGAAATTTGACAGGTATGTTCCTTTTTTAATTGCGAGTCGACGTATATACAAGGTTTTTGGAAATTTTGCATTTCAAGGATAATATAAAAGGAAAAAGGAGCCTCCTTAATACGCCAATATTAGAGTAAAAATCAGACTATAGAATTATTCATCATAAATCAGCTGACAAGTGTGTGATTACACAGATGTGTGGAGAAGCCAGTCTATTACTGTATTTGTATAAGGTCTATAGTTTCAATCAAAGACATTAAAGAGGTATGCATCTTTAAGCTGGGTTTACACCAAAGTTATTAACAAAATGGCTATAACTTAATCCTTATAGATTATATTACATTGAACGGAAGTTGACAAACACACATGTTCATCATGTGTATGATAAGTTATGTTCAATCTAATATAATCTAAAAGGATTGAGTTATTAACATTTTTTTTAAATAAATTTGGTCTAATCGCAGCTTCAAGGTCTTTGGTTTCAATATTTTGTTTTGCAGTCATGGTATTATTATGTGTGTCCATCAGTATCAATATTCTCACATTCGAAAAACCTAATTTAATAGGTGAATAAAAATAAACAAATTAACTAAATAATGCTGGAGAAATTATAATATTTTTTTATTCTAAAAAATTAATTTTCATCAGATAGAAAGATCATCATGGAACTGGATGAATTATATCATCCAGAAATTTGTATTTCATATTATGAAATACAAATTCAAACGTGAACTGAGTTTGTTAACATTTAAAACAGTTGACATCTGCTACATCTGGATGAGAATACTGCGTGAGGTCTACTGTTCACAGAACTACTAGTAATGTACATACTGTAGTCACATCCCTTATTCCGTTTTATTCTCATTCGTTCTTATTAGAGCTCTCTCAAATGTCGCTGCTTTTTTGGTGTCCGTTATTTCACAAATTTGTCCCTTTTAAGTGTCCGTTAACCGTTATTGAGAGAGTCCGCTATTTAGAGATAATGATGTATATACCTCTTATGGAGAAATGGCGGGGAATAAAAATTTGTCCTTTATTTGGAGGTGTCCGTTAAGAGATTTCACTGTACATGTACGGGATAGGAAAATTATGTTTGACGCATCATCACGTTTGAACTACTGGCCTGATTAACTTGAAATTTTGCATAAAGATTCTTAATTAACCGAGGATGGTTATAGGCCTATTTTCAATTTTCCAAGATTTCATTACGTCAAGTTTAAAACAATGTTTTCATCAACAGAATCGATCTCTCCACAAACAGCTGTATATGAGATGTTATGTCGGATTCGAAATTTTTCTAACCATCCTGACGATGCTTTAAAATCTTAATCACTTGACTGTTTGGGCTATTTCTAAAGCCTTTTCACGTATTAATGTGCCAGAAAGAGGAATTTTATTTGTCCTAGCTCTACAAAACCACTCAAAAGTAACTTTATCCATTTCCAGTTCTTGGCTTTTGAGAAAAGCTCGTTTGCTTGATTCATTTTCATTTTTAGACACGTCAGCGTATTTATCGTACAGTAATATCGTACAGTTGATAGCTAAACAAAAGGAACAGTGTCTTGTTTCTTTCTGATGATCGATGCATTCTCTTTGCATCCCCTGCTTACATAAATGTGCTGTTGATAAGTTATGCATTGCTGTTGTTATAAATTCAATACAGTACTGTTCTTTCTTTCATTGTGGCTTTAAATGAATGCATTGTATAAAGAGAACTCTATAGTACTGTATAATTGACCGAACGAAGTGAGGTCTAAGATTCAAGTCGACGGTTTGGATTTCTCTCAATGTTTATATGTTTATATATTTATATGTTGCGCATTTACGGCGAAACGCGGTAATAGATTTTCATGAAATTTGATAGGTATGTTCCTTTTTTAATTGCGAGTCGACGTATATACAAGGTTTTTGGAAATTTTGCATTTCAAGGATAATATAAAAGGAAAAAGGAGCCTCCTTAATACGCCAATATTAGAGTAAAATCAGACTATAGAATTATTCATCATAAATCAGCTGACAAGTGTGTGATTACACAGATGTGTGGAGAAGCCAGTCTATTACTGTATTTGTATAAGGTCTATAGTTTCAATCAAAGACATTAAAGAGGTATGCATCTTAAGCTGGGTTTACACCAAAGTTATTAACAAAATGGCTATAACTTAATCCTTATAGATTCTATTAGATTGAACGGAAGTTGACAAACACCATGTTCATCATGTGTATGATAAGTTATGTTCAATCTAATATAATCTAAAAGGATTGAGTTATTAATTTTTTTAAATAAATTTGGTCTAATCGCAGCTTTAAGGTCTTTGGTTTCAATATTTTGTTTTGCAGTCATGGTATTATTATGTGTGTCCATCAGTATCAATATTCTCACATTCGAAAAACCTAATTTAATAGGTGAATAAAAATAAACAAATTAACTAAATAATGCTGGAGAAATTATAATATTTTTTATTCTAAAAAATTAATTTTCATCAGATAGAAAGATCATCATGGAACTGGATGAATTATATCATATGAAATACAAATTCAAACGTGAACTGAGTTTGTTAACATTTAAAACAGTTGACATCTGCTACATCTGGATGAGAATACTGCGTGAGGTCTACTGTTCACAGAACTACTAGTAATGTACATACTGTAGTCACATCCCTTATTCCGTTTTATTCTCATTCGTTCTTATTAAGAGCTCTCTCAAATGTCGCTGCTTTTTTGGTGTCCGTTATTTCACAAATTTGTCCCTTTTAAGTGTCCGTTAACCGTTATTGAGAGAGTCCGCTATTTAGAGATAATGATGTATATACCTCTTATGGAGAAATGGCGGGGAATAAAAATTTGTCCGTTGAGAGATGTCCGTTATTTGGAGGTGTCCGTTAAGAGTGATTTCACTGTTAATGTACGGGATAGGAAAATTATGTTTGACGCATATTTAGAGATAATGATGTATTACCTCTTATGGAGAAATGGCGGGGAATAAAAATTTGTCCGTTGAGAGATGTCCGTTATTTGGAGGTGTCCGTTAAGAGAGATTTCACTGTACATGTACGGGATAGGAAAATTATGTTTGACGCATCATCACGTCTGAACTACTGGACTGATTAACTTGAAATTTTGCATAAAGATTCTTAATTAACCGAGGATGGTTATAGGCCTATTTTCAATTTTCCAAGATTTCATTACGTCACGTTTTCAGTCTGTAAATTTTAAAAATAGACACTTGCGGGGCACGGGTCACCTGCTAGTTTTCAATAAAATTCTCGAATTAAACAAACCTATATATTTTTTAAAGAAAATGATAATTATCATGAAGTTGTATCGTGGTATGTTGTACACAAGCAAATAGGCCTGTGGCCCGTTTTACAAAAGTCAAAAGGTTTACTATAGATAGGGAATCCTATGAATTTTAACGGAACAGGTGACTGTGAATCCACTAGTTAAACTAACCATATGGGTCATGTCTGACATTCTTTTAGACCAGTCGCATGGATGTTCACATTAAGATGAGGCTGGCACATGTGATCATTACAATATGATCATTATGATATTAAATCGTCTAGCTGACTTGTGTAACGTCGTGTTGCGTTTCAATATGCGGCTAGCCTTAAAGCCTGGTTTCCATTAGTAGAGTTAGTGGTAGAGTTCCCTGGGCAAGTACTAACTATCTTGTGAACTCTCCCAATAAAAACGTTCATGGTAGAGTACTTGTTCTTAGTAGAGTAGAGTGGGATAGCACCGTGATATAGTACTCTACTACTTGCCTTCCTGCACCACCGCTTCTCACTACTCGACCGCTACTATGCTAATGAAAACAGTCTCGAGCTAGTAGAGTAGAGTCGTGCCGTAGGCTATCAAGTTTAAGAAGTATTGTTATTTATTAAAAAGTACTAATTTAACAAACTTTATTAAAAAGTGTTAATTTATTTAAGAGTATTGACATTTTACGGTTCACTAGACAACACACTTTACCTACTATTCTCAATTGTAGTGAAAACAGTTACTCGATCAAGTAAGTAGAGTATAGTTCGTTTGCTAGTTACTCAACCACTAACTCTACTGGTGAAAACAAGGATTAAATGACATCTTGTGGTGCAGCTATAATTATAATTATAGTTATATAATTATAGTATAATTATAGTTATTATAACTATACGAGCTTGTTACTTTGAGGAGCATCATATGTTTCTGAAGTGACTAACTTTTTCAAAAATGATATTTTCAGGAAATTTCTGTTTTACTAGATCAACAATACCATGAAGAATCCATCCTCTAAGTCTCATGGATTTATATCTTACCGAGTTCGAAATGTTCTGTCCCAAAAATTCAAACTTCAGGCGCTCATATCTCAAAAAGTAATGATCGGAAAAAAATTGTTTTCTGAGAAAACATTTTCATTTTGATGGCTTAATGATATACAAATCGAAAAACTTTGAAAAATATCACGAGTAGAAAGTTGATTTTTAGACTTTGCACAGCCTTAAAAGATTAGATTATTAGATATGTTAAAAGACCGTTGAAAGGCTTGTTGAAAGACCTTTGTCTTAAGGTCTTAATAACCAGACTAGGCCTAACCCGCTTCATTAATGTCATAAGTTACATATATTGTTTGAACGAATTTTTTGATAGTACCTGAATGAATGTATTTTGAGTTGTATATTTTGTTTACTGTGTGACTTTGTCAATTACCAATGTTGGTTTACGACAATAAAATTTATTTATTTGTTAATGAAGATGTTTGGGAGAAAAATATGTTTTAGGAGAGTAACTCCAAGGCGGCTCACACAGGATCAGGAATCAACAATCAAAATTTGAGTAGAGAATTTTCTCTCCTTTCAATACATTAGCTGTTTTTTCATGTGTGAATGGAGTTGGTTTGCATGTGTGGGCGAAGTCTGCTCGCACACTAACGCAACAAGCAGCCAATAAGACGCAATTTAAGCAACTTTGCTCCTGAATTCTATTTTCCATTCATTCGCGCACGAGAGCAATATTGGATCAATATCACCTGTGTGGAACAGACACGTGTCTCTCCCGACATAACAAGCTCGTTGAAAAGCAGCAAAGGTCGTTCATAAAGTCACTCATATGCCTGCTTCATATCGTCTCCCTATTCTTGATCTCTTCGTTATTGGAAAATGATTTTCGAAGATGAAAAGATTCCAATCGTCAGACATACGAAAATATCCGCTACATTCAACATCAAATTTGTCCAATTTGTTGGGGAATACAAAATTTATCTATTATATTCACTTCAATATAGGGTGATATGGCAGAAAAAGCTTCATTCAACATCAAATTTGTCCAATTTGTTGAGAAATACAAAATGTGTCTATTATATTCACTACAAAATAGGGTTACATAGAAGGAAAGCCAATAGAAAACGAGATTCTATAGAAAAAGCTTGGAGTGATATCAATAAAATAATGAAGGAGAAACCTGGCTTATTCACGTACTGAATATGAAATTCACGAATGACGCATCATCACGTCTGAATTACTGGACTGATTGCATTGAAATTTTGCATATTGAAACTTTATTTAGTCAGGATGGATAAAGGCCTATTTTTGATTCTGCAAGATTTCATAATGTCAAGTTTTTGATTAGATCATTGTGCAGCACGGGTTACCTGCTAGTTGCAAATAAAATAATACTATCAGCTAGAAGAAAATTTGTGGAAATCAATTTTTTTCAACGATCTTGATTATAATGTTCAAATATTGTTTCATGGTAGGCCATTGTTATTTATTGATTGATTATGAGGTGAATTTTTTCTCCAAAAGGAGTTATCTTTTCAACTGTAAAATTGTAAAATTGCCATTGATTTTCATCAAGCTATGGAGAACGAATAGTCCAGTCAAATTGTAGTTTTTCAGGAAACAGTCCCGAAAGAATTTTTCTCAACGGTTCTATGTGTATTTTGAGTTGCTGAATTCGAATCTGAAATTTGATGACACGCCAGAGGGCGGCTTCACCACCAAAATTTCTGACTTTTTTAAATTTTCCATTTAATCTCGAAAACCTTGAGTTTTCCGAGAAAAAGCATCCTCTACAAAATTGAAGATAATAAAATTTCCAATAAATTGAGTTGTCGCGCAGGACTCTACTATTTTTGATTACGGAGCTACGAATATTCAAAAAAGGTGTATTTTTAAGGGGTTTTCAAAATTCTGCAAACCTACCACTTCTACCCTATACAATTTGGAACTTTTTCTAGTAATGATAAAAAACAAACATCACGTGAAAGAGCAATTAATTCTGAACAGGATTCCACAGGAATTTTAAAAAATTGTAGTCGGGGAGGGGTGATACACCTAAAAATAAATAATCATGTCCTACAGCCAATATACACATTTTTCATTATAATACCTTTACAAGGCTTTCCTCGAGAACCTTGAGATTTTCGAAAAAAGCATTCTCTACAAAATTGAAGATAATAACGTTTCCAATAAATTGAGTGGTCGCGCAGGACTCTACCATTTTTGGTTCCAGAGCTACGAAGTTTCAAAAAAAGGGTATTTTTTAAAGAGTTTTCAAAATTAATGATAAAAAACCACACATCACGTGAAATAGCAATTAATTCTGAACAGGGTTCCTCAGAAATTCTCAAAAATTTCTTTTGAGGGAGGGGGATACACCCAAAAATAGATAATCATTTCCTATAGCCGAAACACAAATTTTCCATTATAATACCTCTTCAAGGCTTTCCTAACAAAAAAAGCATATTTCGGTTGAAATCATATTACGAGGGTTATGTTTTATGAGAATCACCCGTTAGATACACCTACTTTCAGTATTTCCTAGTGGGGGGAGCATACATAAGGATACGTCGGATCAAAACTTTAAACACTTATAACTTTTAACAGAATGATCAGATCTCCTCGTACTACAGCTCATTCTTCTCAGCTCGTCAAGGCGGTTCAAAATCATGTATCATAACTGTACAGGACTCCTGTTTCATGTGAGGTAAATTATTTTTGTAAAAATATAATCGTGAAGTAAGATACGATTGTTTTAATAATCGATATTTCCCTCATTTTCACAGTATCGACAGTTTTTGATAATAAACAGTAATACAAAATGAATTTGAGACAACTCAGCTGTTAACTGTTATTCAAGAGTCTCTAAAACTTTCATAAAAGATGAAATTTGATCAAAAAATAGAAAATTCCTCCTTGAGTGTATTTCAGCCTATATTCCCATATACAAAAAAATGGCAAATTTCTATATTCAGAACTGTGTATCTCGATAACCCGAAATGATGAAAAATTGTACGTACTTAGCCTTGATTTGAAGTACAGAATCTCCCTTTCATGTGAGGTAAATTATTTTTGTAAAAATATAATCTTGAAGTAAGATATGATTGTTTCAAAACATCAAGAAATCTGCGATATTTTCCTCATTTTCACGGTCACGACAGTTTTTCGATCGATAATAAACAGTAATACAAAATGAATTTGATGAGGCAGCTTAGCTTATAGAGCATAAAATTCTCTTTCATTTGAGACCAATCGCAAGTTTCTATCATGTATCGTACTCGTTTTAGAGACTCTTGAATAACAGTTAACAGCTGAGTTGCCTCAAATTCATTTTGTATTACTGTTTATTATCAAAAACTGTCGATACTGTGAAAATGAGGGAAATATCGATTATTAAAACAATCGTATCTTACTTCACGATTATATTTTTACAAAAATAATTTACCTCACATGAAACTGGAGATCCTGTACAGTTATGATACATGATTTTGAACCGCCTTGACGAGCTGCGAACAATGAGCTGTAGTACAAGGAGATCTGATCATTCTGTCAAAAGTTATAAGTGTTTAAAGTTTTGATCCTTGACGATCCTTATGCGTGCCCTTCCACTAGGAAATACTGAAATTAAGTGTATCTAAAGGGTGATTCTCATAAAACATAACCCACGTAAGATGATTTCAGCCGAAATATAATTTTTGTTTGTTAGGAAGGCCTTGAAAAGGTATTATAATGAAAAATGTGTATTTTGGCTGTAGGACATGATTTTCTATTTTTAGGTGAAGGAAGGGGGAAGGGGGAATCTTCCCCCACAACTGAATTTTAAAATTTCTGAGGAATCCTGTTCAGAGTT
The DNA here is from genome assembly GCF_014356525.2 of Nilaparvata lugens. Taxonomy (NCBI): domain Eukaryota; kingdom Metazoa; phylum Arthropoda; class Insecta; order Hemiptera; family Delphacidae; genus Nilaparvata; species Nilaparvata lugens. The sequence goes on from NC_052518.1 coordinate 101,122,656, forward strand.
AATTGTTCTTTCACGTGATGGGTGGTTTTTCATCATTACTAGAAATAGATCCAAGTTGTATAGGGTAGAAGTGGTAGGTTTGCATAATTTTGAAAACTACTTACAAAATACCCCTTTTTTGAAAATTCATAGCTCCGGAACCAAAAATGGTAGAGTCCTGCGCGACCACTCAATTTATTGGAAATTTTATCATCTTTAATTTTGTAGAGAATGCTTTTACTCGAAAAACTCAAGGTTTTCGAGATTAAATAGAAAAAATATAAAAAAGTAAGAAATTTTGGAGGTTTTTGGGGGAGAAACCTCCCTCTGACGTGTCAGAAAATTTCAGATTCGAAATCAGCGCCCCAAAATACATATAGAACCGTCAAGAATAATTCTTTCGGGGCAGTTTCCTGAAAAACGACCATTTGACTGGACTAAAATGACATTCTTAATTGAGAGAGCTGACTTTTCTAAATATAACAATGATCTTTGACAAATTTTATGAAAAGAAGCCTATTGTTAGTGTGAACACGCACTGATGTATCATGTAGCTCAAGTGTGCGGGCCGCCTAGTCTTCTAGGGGGATTCCACATTTCAATACGTATTTTACAATTGAAAAGAATACTGTAATTTACCTTTATGTTGTATTATAACTCAAGTATTTTGTAATATTATATGGAAATTAATTTAATTGAACTAAATAATCCTAGAGTCGGGCGGAAGAATATTGGATCTAGGGGCGCCAAATTGTTCGAGTCCTGGATTTACCACATGCAACAAATCTTGGCGCGAAAATACAAATTTCAAAAACATACATAAACTATACAAAACCTCAAAAGAGTATCATATTTTGGTAAACAATTTTTGATGAATATTTCAAGCCATTCAAGATTCAAGATTTCGTTATTGCAGAAAACATTTATACAAATACAAATAGTATCGTCAAAAATCAAACATTATAAATACAAAGTATTTACATTCAAAGATATAAAAATTCAAACACAAGTATACAAACAGTAAACAAAATACCCTCTAATTAGAAACTCCTCTTTTCTATATGGACATATTTCTATTGAAAACTTTTTTATGGTTCTCTAAACATTACCCAGTTCTAGCTCCTTTGAATGTGCAGGAAGCTTAATAATAATTAAGTTGCTTAATAATAGTTAATAATAGTTGCTTAATAATAGTTGCTTAATAAAAGTTAAATTAATAATAATAATTTGCTATAATCTCTTATACCAAACTCCTTAAAGCAGTTCAATGTATTTGCATAATTGCACTGGTTAACACTAAGAGATTCAGAATTTCTAGTGTAATGCTTGTGAACGTTGCTATTTACAGAAATACTTACTAAATTAATTTTTACATACATAAGACATTCAAAATTCAATTATTATCTATATACAGGGTGTCTATAAAAGAGCTCCGGGGTTTCAAGACAAAATATTTTAATAAACTAAAAAACGTACATACATGTTTTATACATGATTAGAAAGCCTATATTTTCAAGATTTTTTTACAACTTAGTAAAGTTCAATGTGAGCTCCGAGAGTGGCACGGCACACGTCGAAACGGTATTCTACCTCTTCCCATGTCCTGGCGAGCATGTCTGGGGGAACGGACGCCACGCAATTCACTATTCGTTCCCTGAGATGGCGAACATTTCGAATTTTCTCCGCATATACAAGATTCTTGATATGCCCCAGAAGAAAAGGTCCAACGGAGTCATATCAGGGCTCCTTGTTGGCAATGGAATAGGTCCTTCCCTTCCAATCCACCTGTTGCCGAAACGAACGTCCAGTGACTCACGGACACGCAAACTGAAGTGTGGCGGCGCCCCATCTTGTTGGAAATAAACTAAACCTTTCTCCACCTCAATGTCATCCAACTGAGGATAAACATACTCCTCTAACATGTCACAATAGACATCACCATTGATATTCCTTTCGTCAAAAATGAAGGGTCCTATGACTCTGTCATGCATAAGAGCACACCAAACATTCACTTTGGGCGTGTCACGTTCGTACTCAATAAACTCATGGGGCGGCTCTGAACCCCAAACTCTGCAATTATGCCTGTTTACATTTCCGTTCACATGAAAAGTAGCTTCATCACTAAAAACCACACTTTTTAAAAAATCATTATCTTCATCAATTTTATCCAGCATGGAAACAGAAAAGTCGAATCTCTTAACCTTGTCTGCCGGTTTGATATGGTGTAAAAGTTGAATCTTGTAGGCAGTTAAACGAAGTCTTTTATGAATTACCTTATGGACTGTTGATCTTGGTAACCCCAACTCCAGACTGCGTCTTGTTAACGATTTCTTAGGGCTTCGAGTGCATGAAGCTCGGATTCTGTCCACATTCTCTTGAGACACACGCGGCCTACCCGGCGACTTTTGCTTCAAAACATTTCCTGTTTCCTTGAAGGCACTTAACCACCATAGGCGGGTTAACACCATAGCTACGTCGAAAGTTTCTTTGTACAGTAACAACAAAATTAGTTTCTATGAGCCAAATAACACATTGAGCCTTTTGTTGAGGCGTCGCCATAGCGCGGCAGTCCAGACGACACTGACTGCCTGCCACAGCCGCTACGTCATTTCAAGGTCAGCGCTGCCAACTGTTGAGAGAAACATTCCCAATTGGTATGAGTAAAACTCTTTGAGCTGCTTGTTTCAAAGGAATTGATCAAATTTTGCTATCTTTTATAGTTGAAAAAATATTAATTTTTTAAACCCCGGAGTTCTTTTATAGACACCCTGTATATAAAAATTAATGTCTGTTTGTGTGTTAGTTTGTTTTGTTCCCTATATACTCGAAAACTACTCGACAGAACGGCATGAAACTTTGGGAATATGTTGTGTGAATATTGGGGATGGTTTCTGACCAGAAATTTTAAAAGGGGGGCTAATGATAATTATATAATGATCCATTTTACAGACCTATGTTTTCGAAATTGTCGGCCGAGCGGCTAACGCAGAACAGGAAGATCATCATGATTCAAGATCATGTTGTGATAATATGATTTAGCATCTAAACTTACCAGCTGTAATAAACACGTCACTCTGTGATAAAATTGGTTACTGGTATTAAAACGGTAGTTTTGAGCACACATAGGAAGTGCTTAAATATTGATTGTCAGATAAATTTCATGATTCACCAAATAAAGTCAAGTATGACATGAGATACATTTTACTTTGACGTCACTCTGTGATAAAATTGGTTGCTGGTATTAAAACGGTAGTTTTAAGCACATAGGAAGTGCTTAAATATTGATTGTCAGATAAATTTCATGATTCACCAAATAAAGTCAAGTATGACATGAGATACATTGACTTTTTGGTGGTACGAAGTTCGCCGAATAAGCTAGTATTTTATGAATATTTATTGGAAATGCAATCAAATCGATAGTGGCAGAGTGATAGTAATAATAGGCAGATTGAGATTAAGTTTGGGATAACATTTCCAGAACTTGTACGTCAAGCTAGCACGGCTAACTTTATCATTGTATATATCTAAAAACCAAATATGGATTCTCAAGTAGGCCTATCAGTGTCCGTTTCCGGTTCAGTAAAAATATTCTTCACGTGATTTCTAATGGGACAAATTCATACTCGTTCGCCGGGCTGGAAGGGAATAGTCCCGTATAGTCCTAATATAATAGAACTTAATATTTAAGACCTTATGGACCTTAAAGACCTCAAGTTATAGACCTTAATTTTCAAGACCCTAAGTTTTAATATAACATTAGAACTCACAGGAAATATATTTTGACTAAACCAGACACGTTGACTGATATGTATACATAAATATATACTAACTCGAAATAAACATATAAATATATACTAATAACTTGACTCCCTAATTGGTTGACGAAGAGAGCACAGCTCCTCGAAAATTTCCAAACAATAATGTAAGTTTCTAAGTGTTTTTACTCTATCTAGCATCTATGTGAGTTTCCTGTTTTTATATATAGATAAAAGCGAAATGGCACTCACTCACTCACTGACTGACTGACTCACTCACTCACTCACTCACTCGCAGAACTAAAAATCTACCAGACCAAAAACGTTCAAATTTGGTAGGTATGATCAGTTGGCCCTTTAGAGGCGCACTAAGAGCGGATTTGGAAAAATTTCCAAAGATACCCCCAAAATCTGAATTTTTCCAGCGTTTGTTAGTGCTTTCTCAGCTTTATCGAGAACAAATGAACAGAAAATGTTCCAATTTAGTACAGAAGCTAAAGCTAGGGTGTAAAAATGTAGTGATAGAAGGAATTTGAAATAACGCCAAAGATAAGCCCAAAATTAGCGTTTTCTTGCGTTTTCTCAGTTATTTCATCAAGTAATAGACAGAAAATGACCAAATTTTAGACAGAGGTTTAGGTAGGGTCTAAAAATGTTATGATGAGGTGACATTAATATTTCATCAAAGATACGCCCAAAATCAGCGTTTTTCTCTGCTTTTCTGCGTTTTCTCAGTACTTTGACTTTCTGATGGAATGAAGCATGCTCAAATGAAAAATGCAGGTGAGCGAAGCGAGCCCGCTGATCTCATTTCTGGACGATCTAGTCGGGGGTCCAGGGGCGGCGCCCCCTGGCTAGACGGATATGGCGAGCTAAGCGAGCCTGACGGCTAGTTTATATTATAAAACTGTAAAGTGTTTCAGTTATGTGCTACAAATAAATATATACTAATATTTATTAATTTATGTGGGAATTCAACGATATGGTATAACTCAAGACTTGAAATACAACTGAGTCACTGTCAATGTGGTGGAACCGTTCCATAATTAAATAAAATCACAAATATATTGTCAAATTCTACCGTTTTTTTTTTGTTTTTTTTTTTTTTGGTACAGGACCATGGTTTCGTGACAACACAGGTCACATTTTCAGTCAGCTTGAAACCTGTGTGGTCGCGAAACCATGGTCCTGTACCAAAAAAAAAAAAAAAAAAAAACAAAAAAAAACCGGTAGAATTTGACAATATATTTGTGTTTTTATTTCACTTGAAATACAATTACTCCACGTCTAAACAATCAGATTTTAACAAATTTGGGTGGCCACTAACGACAGATGTGGTGTGTTGAACATGTTTGTACACACATGTCATCATACATTGTTGTGTCATCACAGCTAAAGGATTTCAGAAAATTTTTTGATTGAATAAAAATACTAAGAAATTGTCAAAAATCACAGATTTATTGATACTTAGAAACACAGGTTTCGGTTATTACATCATTGTCAATCTCTGATAAACTGTCAAAGATTCAGTTTATCAGAGATTGACAATGGTGTAATAACCGAAAACGGTCTTTCTAAGTATCAATAAATCTGTGGTTTTTGACAATTTCTTAGTCTTTTTCATTCAATATGAATAATTACCACAATATCAACTTCTCAACTACACAAAAAGAAAAAGAAAATTTTTTTGAGGTTAGGTATCTTCGATTTTTGTTATTTTTTTCTTCGTTGGTCTATGAGGTTAAATTATCTTTGTATCATTATAATTTGTAATTTTCCACTGGTTTTGAAATTCCCTACGTGACATATATATTGCCTTGCTTCATTTCAACACCTCTAAACAAACTAACAAGTTTCTTATCCAAACATGTGATAGTTTTGTAGATGAAGAATTCTTAGATAAAAACATTTTTATATGGTAGCCAACTTCAGAATAATTAACACATTTTTTTTTTGTATGTATTTCACAAAGACCTGCAGTCAATTTTTTTTAAAGTAAATATTCAAATTCGTTTACTTAATGACTGTAGTACTTTTGACCGGTTTATTTATTGATATTGGCTATTTATTTTATGTTGGAAGCTGCTGTCAAACAGCTGTTTTTTTATCGAAGCCTCTCGCTAATGACACAACATACATGTGTTTGTGTATACACTCATATTCAACACAGTTGTCTTGTCGTTTGAGGCGACCCTTAGATTTAAGTGTAACATGGAGGGCGATCCTATGGGTTAGCTGGTTTATACAAAACTCTGACGTTTTTTGCCTCTGTAAAGTCACTACTAAGTACTAACAGACACTCAAACATCACTGCTGTATAAACAGCAACATAGTTGGAAAAAGATTATTGGCACTGCCTAGTGACAGAAAGTATGGCAAGCCTTCGTTAAAGCAATGCGGTCAGTTTAAAATGAATCTCAGTGGCCCTGATGGCATATGGTTGTAGAACAGAACCCTCAAGAACCTATAAAACCTATATCGGTGGCACTGAAAGAGCCGTTGACAGATAAACATATACATCGGTAGAAAACCGCTGGTGACCCTAAACAAGGCTGGTGCAAATAATTACACAGAAAAAAATCTGGTGTGGTACACTCACACAACTTTCCTGACTCATTGAACTGTAAGCCTCATTCTTGAACGAGAATAATTTAGGGGAATAACTTAAAGACGATTGGCGGCTACACATTTAAAACTATATAATCAAACTATTGTATATATTGTTTTCAAAGTACATTTTCCTTTGTGTGAATTTTTAAATTTGATGATTTTTAAAAAGTCGTCAAAACAGCTGTTCTACTGGTAAAATATCTCGAATATGTGTTCTTTTGAATAAACTGCTCTACCTACCTCATGCACGAGAAGGAGGTTACAAAGTCCATTTCTCAAGGATGGGGTGGACCCCCTATTAGTTTCCCAGAAAGTAGCCAGTTAATAAAGCTGATAAATAACTACCTATACAGGGTATGAATTTGAGAAAAATCGGTCAAGTCATTTTCGAGAAAATCGTGATAGAAATTTAACAAGATCCATTTTTCTCGAGAATATTACGGAGCTCCTGCAATTTTCCCAGGAATGAGACTCATTTCAGTTGATAGGGTTTAAAAATAGCTATCCAGGGTATAAATTTGAAGAAAATCGTTAGAGCCGTTATCGAGAAAACCGTGAAAAACATGTTTTTTTAGTGATTCTCCGCCATTTTTTCTCTGCCATCTTGAATTTAACTTTATTGAATTTCTTGTTGTCAAATCCTCATGGTATAAGGACCTTAAGTTTGAAATTTCAAGTCAATCGGTTAATTAGGAATGGAGTTATCATGTTCACAGACATACGTACACACAGACCAACACCCAAAAATCATGTTTTTGGGCTCAGGTGACCTTGAAATGTATAGAAAACTTGAAATCAGGGTATCTTATTTTTTTCGGAAAGCAATACTTTCCTTACCTATGGTAATAGGGCAAGGAAAGTAAAAATATTTTGACGAGTAATGTCCGATTTCAACAAGCTCGAGAAGTAGTATCTTATGAACAAATAGGCCATGTTCAAAGTTTTTCCATTCGTTCAAATATGTATAACCGTTGCATTGGTCATACGATCAAAATTCCGTCTGATCAAAATCTGAATACGATCGATCATCTTTCGCAGTTGAAATATTCTGAAGTTGGCTACCATATTAAAGTTTCTTTTATCTAAGAATTCTTCATCTACAAAACTTTGGATAAGAAACGTGTTAGTTTGTTTGGATTTGTCGACATGAAGCACGTCAATATATGTCATGTAGGGAATTTCAAAACCAAAGAGAAGTAACGGTTGATTGATATGTAAATATTACTGTTTGTAAATATCACGATAAAAAAGAAAAATTGAAAGGTTTCTCAATTGAAGAGAAATAAATTTGGACAAAATAGTTGTTGAATTTGAAAACAAGATTGCTGTCATCAAAAAATAGAAATAAAGCTGTTTTAAATTCTGGTAATACGTACAGAACTACCTAATAAATCACTCACAAATAAAGACTACTCAAAATTAATTTCTGATTTGGGCTATCAGAGTCGTTGGTACATGAAAATAAGACCTACATTCAAGAATCTCTAGTGTCATACACTACACTCCAATCGTGTGTGTTGATGAGAAGTATATTATTTTATATCCTTTTCAGGGAGTCTACTTTTTTGAAACACTGCTGATTCATGAAAATACATTACAATTATTGATATTCAAATAGCATGATTCAATCTACACTGTGGTTGATAATTTTTCATACTTTGTAAAATTCGTTGAATAATTCGCTATACTGTCATTTATTGTAAATTGATGTAGGTATAAGCCAAAATATAATTTAACACACATGTAACTCCGTGCAAACAGTTTGATCGCTCGTTTGAACACCCTCACACGCTCAAATTTGATTATTGGTTTAACCAGAGATTGAATATTAATAAAGTAATCTTTTCTTAATGGTTTAACCATGGTTTAATCGTAACCGGTGTTGGTGGAAGATAATATTGGCTCATTCCACCATTGGAGACGGTTTGACCATGCTAAAATTTATAGACCGAGAGATTAGTGAAACTGGGCATAAGGCTCAACTCACACTTAGGCGACTCAGATCGAGAAGAGACTCGACTCTAGTCGAGAGCATGTGTTTTCAAATGGTGACTTCGCGGAAACTAGAGTCGACTGTTCTGGGTGTCACCATTTGGAAACACATGCTCTCGACTAGAGTCGAGTCTCTTCTCGACCTAGTCGCGTAAGTCGTGTGAGTTGAGTCCAGTTTCACTAATCTCGGTCAATACATTTGAACAATACATTTGTTATGTAAAAAAAGATGCCGATATCCGAAAAGTAAAACAGATTTGACGGTATGAGAATTACAGAGAACATCCAATGAATGAACGGTTTAGTTACCCATGTACTGTAGACGACAAGCAAACAAGAAAAAAATATATGGGTGGGAAACCTGGATATCGAATGGTAACTTGACTACCATAAATCGATTGTCCTCAAAATTCGAAATAACCAGGTCTGCTGAAGGAAATGAAAAGTCAAAAAGCTACTACGACACTAGTATGCGAAAAACTGGCTCCGTTGTACAATATAATGTTTAGGTAACACATTTTTTCAAACATCAATTGTGAGAGATAACCCCCATATGTCTATATCTTCAACAGGTTGGGCTACTCAAGATTGACTCTTCATAATGCACAGAAATGTTACTGCCTAATACCATAGAGAAACAATAGCGTAATTAGATATCCCATGGTATAGGACGTTTATGTCGCAACTTTTACTGTTATCTCAAGCCGATTACTGTTGATTATTGTCGAATTTTACTGTTCTGTTGGGGTGAGAGTGTATGAGCGGCACAATATGACAGACTACCAGCATAGAGAAACTATAGCATATTGTTTCTCTATGCTACCAGCGTCACACAGCTTCACGGGAAAGAATTACATGAACTATCGGCTTGAGATAACAGTAAAAGTTGCGACATAAACGCCCTATACCATGGGATATTTACTTATGCTATTGTTTCTCTATGCTAATACAAAGGTTTTCAAATTGTTAATGAATAATTAAAACTTCTTAATAACGCTCTAGAATTTGAATTACTACAAAATTTCGTAACTGGCACTTGATTCTGGTTAAGATCCTCAGAGCTACTGCAAGAGAATAGTTTTTACATATTTGAGAACCTACTGGCACTTGATTCTGGATAAGATCCTCAGAGCTACTGCAAGAGAATAGTTTTTACATATTTGAGAACCTAAACTATAAAACCCCTGATATATTTATCATGGTTAGCCTACACAAAGATTCTCCTACCCTCTAGATTAGTAGGTACGGATTTATCTTTTCATGTTGCGCATTGGATAATAATGGTGATGCAAGTTTTTTTGTTTGAATATCCCAGAAATTATTGTAATATCGTAATACCCATCGACTGAATCATTTTTAGTGGCCATAATATGTTCTATAGTGAGGTCCACATTATAATGGCAGTGGAGAAAGATGGGAGAACAACGTTGCCGAACCTATGTCTTGTCAATGCCTTCTATAGACGGTAGCTGATACAGGTTTATTGATGTAATACAATAAACTTTCATTATACTAACTGTTCGAAATACTAACTGTTCATTCTCGTTTGAAATAATCAATTATATTCTATTAAGCAAGAAATCATATTTTTCAATAGTTTTATAATAATAAATTTTATAATTAAGATGAAATATTAATTCTACATTGTTAAAAGACGATCGGGCAACAGCGCAAAGCGAGAAGAGATATCGATATTTGTTTGTTGAATGATAGACAAGGACAGCTATACCTTCGCCAATCAAACACTGCCATTATAACGTGAACCTCACCATAAAGTCGAACCTTATGTAAAATTAAATTTGGAGTCCAATGAAGCCGGTCCCAAGTACATATATATTCACTGGTTATTTATATATTTGAGAAAATGTGAACAATTCTGAACACTCTTATATTATATTCGTTCCTGTACCAATGATAATTTGTACTAATATTATATTCGTTCCTGTACTAATAATATCGAATCAAATCCAGTTTTATTCAATTATATATACAATCATAAAAAGGAAAACATGACCAGATCAAGGACAAAAAATATATAAAATTCATTGATCATTTACTAGATTTCGATTTTCATGAGCCACTTCCTGAAACTACCAGTAAAAGGTATAGGGTCAAACTGACAAATATAAAACAATACAGCTTTTAATTTCCGTATAAAGACTCAACTGATATATTCTGATGTAATTGCTACTTCACTACAGTTTCCAACAAAATCATAAATCCTGAATGACTCGAGATACTAAGTACAGTGACAGTGCACTGGTGAGTAGATATTTCGACTAATTTTGGCGCTGTGATGTCCGCTGCTGGTTTTTTCCTTTCATGTTTTTCTTCTGACTTGTCTCTTGTGAGCATGCCCTGCATGGTCACTTTATGGACAGAAAGTTTATTATTATTATTATTACATACATACGTAAGTTTGTGTTCTCTATTGATATGATAATACTTATCTAAATATATATCCTAGTATAGCCTATACAAATTTATTACACGTCAAGTATATATTGAAATGGCATATATTTCATTTAGATATGATAATGACATAATTATTTTATTCATATAAAAGTAACTCAAACGTCGCCTGAATTGAAAACACAGGAGAGATGCGAAATATGATCTCCAACAGGAGACGTGATACTGCCGTGTGAAACAGGCCATTGTATTGGGTCAATTACATTCTATTGAAAGTAATTACATTATTAAGTAGTTAAATTATAAGTTAATGGATTGTAACTACATCAACAGGAGACGTTAATACTGCCATGTGAAACAGGCCATATTGTATCGGGTCAATTACATTCTATTGAAAGTAATTACATTATTAAGTACTTAAATTATAAGTTAATGGATTGTAACTACATTCTATACCCCCTGATCTGAATGGTATCCGATTCCCGAATGATAATCAGAGAGTATAAAGTATATTACATTTTATACTATACATTCTATACTGTCTGTTGACAATAAACGTAGTAAAATAATATTTTTCACTTATTCAGCTGTATGTAATTGCTCCACAGATGTTTTTTGTGTAAATTATGACTTCAGATTCGGGTTCAACGTCTTGAGATAAATATTTTGGCTCGCGTTTGCTCGAAAAAGTGAAAATCTGCGGACGTCCAGATATCTGTGACTCCGCAGTAGCAGAGCTTTGGTATCGTATGCCTTCTAGAGTCCTGGTTTTGTGTTCAAAAAATTAATGTACTTTCTCTGTAAAATTACTTTATTATGTGAAGTCCAATTTGCTTCCATTTCTATGTCAAGCTAGCAGTACAAATGTATATTGGAAGATGGGTCCGTCGCATCAACTCACCTATTTAGTTCTTAATTCTAATTTTAGGAATTCTGCATACCACACCACACAGGCAAGGCCTCAGACGTTTTTTCTATCATCCTTTCATGTAAAAAACCTCATTATCATGCCAAATCATTACATTGTAGATTGTTTCTTGTTTCTAGTAAAAGATATTGATTTTTCTGTTTCTGTGATGAGATATTGTAGGTACAAGATTTTCAACAAAATAAATTTATTTTCATTTTAAATGTACTGACGTACGATATTGAATGAAAGTACAATTTACGATTTGTAGTTTTGAATAGTTGAATAATACTTTACTTTTATGTAAATTTACGAATGATAGAATAACGTACCTACGTAAACGCATGTCTTAGAAAATTAGTAATCTAACGTTCTGGATGAGTAATTGTCAGAGAAACTCTTTCAAGAATCTTATATTGGATTATGAATTTTGAATAATCTGGAAATAGGCCTGATATTCTACTCATTACCAGAATAATAACGAAAACCTAGATTAGAATTAAGAGTAGACTTCATTGCTCGAACAATTAAAATAATTCACATTTCCTGACAAAAGATCACTGACGGTCTTCTTTCTAAAACAAATTTGAGAAATCTAAAAAATAATAATTGACAGATACTCAGCCATGAAACAAAATTGATTATGATCCCAAATCCCATATTTTACATTGAAGAAACTGGCATTATCGAGCGGTTTGTCGCGATCACATGGGTTTGTTTACCAAACAAACACTAAACACTAATATTGCTCAAAACATAAATAAGAATAAATTGCACCGCGTATGCATATTATACGAATAATATTGAATCTATAACTTAGTTTAATGACATAGCTATTTCATGTTTTCAAATAAAATACCTTAATACAGTATGTTTAATCACATTTGAATGATTCAGAGTACGTTCAGATTGAAATACATTTATTCTACAGTCTGTAGCCTGAATATTGTGTTTAAAATCAAGAGGAGTTTCAGTTAAATAAAAGCTTGACCTTATCAAGATTAAACAGCCATAGTGTGAAAATAATCATTTCCATAAAATATTCATTTATTATAAAAATGTGTACAACTCTGTTGATAAATATAGTAAGTTATTATCAATACACTTTCGGAGATAAACATAACCTTATGTCGTTCACTTACAAATCATCACAAGAAACATGATACATAATTATCGAAACTTGGAAATTTAATAAGAAAGATAACTTGAATGTTTTTTTGAAAATATATAATTCATTTTTCAATACATATTAATTGATGGAATTGAAATTACTCACCAACTGCCTTGTCTGTGAACGGTTTGAGATCTCATCAGTCATTTTAAAGGAACACTATCACAGGCAATTAGGATTTATTCATTTACGATAAGATTAAAAACAAAATCACAATTTCATGAAGAACAAATTAAAAAACTCATTTTATTGATGATTGCCAACACAGAGAAGATAATGGACTTCATGACGAACTAGGAGCAAAATAATTAAAATGAAACAGAATACAGAACACAGAACACAGATGCTGGCTGAGAAATAGCATTGACCAGCAGCCAGGAGCCAGCACAGTAGGACAGGTAGCCAGTAGGCACGAGCGTTTCTTTGGAGTAATTTCTGTGGCTACTGCGCATGCGCTTTAATTGAGAAATACCAGCGTTTCCGACTATAGTAAGGTCCACGTTATAATGGGAGTATTTGATTAGCAATGGTATTGCTATCCTTGTCTATCATTCAACCAAACAGATATCGCTATCTCTTTCTCGCTTTGTTCTGTTGTGAAATCGTCTTTCAACGATGTAGAATTGATAATTAATTGACAAGATATGCCATCTTAATTATGAACATTCATTATGTAATCATTGAAAAATACTATTTCTTTCTTAATAACAGATAACTGATTATTTTAAACTGGAATTAACAGTTAATATTACATCAATAAACCTGTATCAGCTACCGTCTATAGGATGCATTGATCAGCAACGTTGTTCTCCTATCTTCCTCCACTGGCTTTATAATATGGACCTCACTATAGTGAGGCAACAGCGTTGCTGATTCTCTCTCCCTTGCATTTTTTTTTCTTGATGTTTATAGCACCTAGTTAAAGACAAATAAGCTATTCTATTTTGACTTAAATTGATAAGAATATTGTTTGTGAAGGTAAAACCCATTGGTTAAGCCTTCTATATTGGTCAAGGATTAAATTGAAGATTATTTTTAGCATAAAAGGATACAGTATTCTGCCTCTGCACTTCCAATTGAACACTTGAGCACTAAACTAATTCGTGTGGCTTTCTGCGTTGTAGTCTTCTTACTCTATGCACGTTGAGCAGCTACACTGCTTCCACATTCACATTTTGATGAAGTCTTTTCTCATGTTTCCCCTTGTATTTGATTAGAATTAGATTTCCATGGAAGGTACTGTTACTTCATATCTGATGAAATTCTATATATTACATTATTAGTTGATTCTTTTTGAAATAATCAATTATATTTAATTTTTCAATAAAAATAATATATTTTTAAATTATTTAAAATAAATTTCAATTATTGACATAAGATAAAACGACATGGAAACGTTGCAAAGATGAAAAGAATAGTGCTATCTGCTTTGTCAAATTACAGACATGGATAGCAACGCCAATGTTGATCAAATACTGTACTGCCATTAATATTATTATCTTATTTTGAAATATAATAATATAGATATTAATAATTTATCATATTATCAACAGGAATGAACAGTTATCATAGCAGATTTACTGGGATCAGCTATTATAGAAGGTGTCAGAAGGGGTGCGGAAATTGAAATACATTAAAGGTGATGGTTTCTTGATCCATTCCGAGCTGCTTTGTATTAACACACTTTTTTATATGTATTTAAACACAACATGCAGTCAATTATTAAGTAAATAATTAAAAAGTTTTTAATATTAAGTTAAAGTTTTAAGTATAAGAAAAAGTTTTCAATTATTTACTAAATAATTGACTGCATGTCGTGTTCAAATACATAAAAAAAGTTTGAGATACATTGTCTCCAGTGATTATCTGATAATGGCTTATCATGCAGTGTTCCATAACCAAAAAATCATGAAAAGAAAAGTGCTATCTGCTTTGTCAAATTACAGACAAGGATAGCAATGCCAATGTTAATCAAATACTGCACTGCTATTAATATTATTATCTCATTTTAAAATATAATAATATAGATATTAATAATTTATCATATTATTAACAGGAATGAACAGTTAATATCATAGCAGATTTACTGGGATCGGCTATTGGCTATCTGCTACTATAGAAGGGGTCAGAAGGGGTGTGGAAATTGAGATACATTGTCTCCAGTTTTTATCTGATAATGGCTTATCATGTGCTGTTCCATAGCCACATCATCAATTATGGTCTCCTCTTGTGAGGACATGCTTCGGCCTCCAAGATGCTCTTTTACTGCAAACAAGAGCACTGCAAGTAATTTCCTTCTTCGACTACCTAGAGCATTGCAGACCACACTTCATAAAGATACACATAATGACAGTGTACAGTCAATATGTCTTCAGCATGCAAGGTCGAGTGGTACAGAAAACCGGGAAAATAGAAATGAAATACATAGCCACAATACTTGATCGGCAGGAAACATGGAAGTTTCATGCTGCTGGCTGTCGAGGACACAGAAGAGCTACCAAATAGCAGCACTGAAATATTTTAATGACTTGCCTGATTGCATCAGAAGTGGAAATATCACCAGCTTCAGGTCATTGATAAGGAGGAAACTGTTGGAGCGACCCATCTATGCTCTGTCAGAGTTGGAGGACGAGCTGCTTTTCCCCGCCAGCAATCTTAGCAGGAGGCAACGACCAAAATGACGCAGTCTCTCTGGATCGGCCGGCTGGGTTCAGAAGAATGATCTTTTTTCTCTTCGACTGGGTCCACCCTTACATGTTCTGCGCATGAGCAGTTCTTTCTCCTGAGTAGCACTACAGTTGCCCAATCAGTAGCTGTAAACTGCGCAGCACTCTTGCCACACTAGTCTAATAAAATTATTGTGACTCATGTCAAGAAAATTATTTCACCATTGAAAATGGATCTCAAATGCTTAGTTCCAGAACTTTTTTTTGAACCCTGAATTGCTTCCACAATTCTTATGAACGGGATATTTCTATAATAGGTATTTTTTATGAGAAGCATGCAGACTGGAGCTGCTACCGGTATGTTATGGTGGCACTCCTGTTTGTAACTGAAGTGGCAATTATTTCAAAATATACAGTAAATTTTGTTTGTAGTATAGAGTATCACAGACTACTCACAGCATAACAAACAGATAGGTCTATCTTTTCTACTGCCGCACTGTTGACAAATCGTTCGTTGAATACTTAATCTCAATGGAAATTTATTATTAAAATCACCAGAAAAAATATTTATGAAAATTTTTCATGTTTGAGATTGAGTGATTTGAAAAGAATCAGCAATAATATTAGGCTACATCAGATATAATACCGCAATAACTCGAATCACAGCTATCTAATAATCATTTATTATAAAAGGCATTGGTGAGAGAGAATGGACAACTCTGTAGTCCTATCTCTCCCACTGACTTCCCCAGAGTGGCATTTTTTGAAGTGTTTCGAGTTGGATAAGTTACCAAGTTAGAAATTTCTGAGAAAAATCCTTTTTCATTACTTTCACTTCTTTGGATGTGAGCTTTTAAATTGAAGTCTTGGAAAATTGGAGATCCAATTCCGAGCGAATTGATAGGGAATAATTCATGAAATTGTAACCGACCCCAGATGAGGTAGAATAAAGATCTCTAAATACGAGTCATTGAACAACAAACTTTTGTTTGCTAATTTAGCATCCTATCCAACTAATAAGTGCTATTGACTGGATTAACTACAAGACGTTTTGACAGCAAATAATCTGCAACAATTTATTGCACATACTATAACTCAATAAAACTGTCTGTAAGATTTTGCTATCTCTGATGTGAGAGTCTGTTTACAACGGTAGCGTGGACTTTACTCATTTCAAATATAATGGCACTCACCGTCGTTCAAATTATAAATTCATAACTATTGAAATTTTCACTACACTATTTTGACTAAACACATTAATTTTTGGGCTTTAGAGGCCCGAGGCAACCTCTGCATTTTTTACACGATAGTTTAAGGGAATTAATCCAAGTATGCAAAGGACTTTTTTCCATTTTTTAAATATGTTTAATAAATTCTTCTGACATAGGGGTTACATGACAGAGAGAAAAAAATGTGATTCCGGCTACGGCTTGATTGGAATTGGAGTTTCAATGTTAATATGTTCCCCTTCCACCAACGAGACGATGGTCCATGTGGAGACAGAGCATAATTCCGTGGGAAAGGAAAATGCAAGTTTGAAATATACCTGAATACCAGTGTATTTCCATTGCTAATGGAAATACAGTACCATGATAATACCTCGTCAACACTGTATATAAATGTTTACCCGGACGCATGTTGTCAAAATCTTGATGTGAGAAAATTATTTTCTCATTTAATTGTGTTGAAAATTATGTTGACGTGGAGACAGAGTATAATTCCGTGGGAAAGGGAAATGCAAGTTTGAAATATACCCGAATACCAGTGTATTTTCCATCGCTAACGGAAATACAGTTCCATGAGAATACCTCAACACTGTATATAATTGTTTACCCAGACGCAAGTTGGCAAAATCTTGATGTGAGAAAATTATTTTCTCATTTAATTGTGTTGAAAATTATTTTTCAACAGAAAAATAAGTTTCTCACGATAAAAATTCACTACATGAACACTAGACTCTGATTGATAAAGTCCTAATTCTACACTTTTCAAATAAACCAAATCAACAAATTCATTGCAATATTATAACCATTACACTACCTCATCCCCTAAAAAAGACGATATCACTAAGATTTTCTCATTCACACTAAGTACTTCATAATTTTATGCACAATGGACACTTATACATGGAAGCTTCATCTTGACTTGGGGGTGATGAGGTTGTGGCTCCAACGATGCTGGCGCAGGACGTAGAGGTCCCAGAGGGAGGCTGGTGTACATCCTAGGGTGTGCCGTCCACTAGAACCGTTTTCGTCCGAACTAGCATCGGCCGAAAACTACCGAACGCGACCGAACGATCCCCCAACAAAGAAAGGAATAGATGCTCGTCCATTGCAACAGTGCACGGCCGATCAATTTCTCGATCCGAATTGTATGGGATTTTCCGGCTCTATCCGGCCGAACTAACTAGTCGAGATGGGACAACAAAGTGTTCCTAGCCTTAAATTTTTTCACAGTCTTGTTTTTTGAAGTTTTTCTGTTTTATAAAGTTGTAACTATGGACAATGAAAAGTTGATAAGTTTGGTTCAAGAGCATGTTCCATTGTGGGATATGCGAGACAAAATAATTATATCATCGTCGTGATGTTCGAAGGAGTCTGTGAACAAAGATTGCTTGATAATGAATAACTAATTTAGTGGATATTTATTGAAGGTAAGATTATTGTAATGAATAACTAATTTAGTGTTTATTTGTTTATTCAATTTTCAAAATCTCAATATAATCATTGATTATGAAAAATTTTGGTGGCTATGATAGTAGTTAATTCAATAATATTGGCAACTAAACTGATGTAGACGGTTCCAATGGACGACCATATTCGGCCGAATTAACGGCCGAACGGATAGGTTGAATACGGTTTTAGTGGACGGTTACCCTAGGAGAGTCTCCCGTACAGGCAGCAGGAGGTACACCCATGTACCATGCTCATGTAGCACTCAGACCACCACTCCATTGTTCTATTGTCTCGGCTGCTTGGCTGAGCCTGGCTGGAGGGATCAAATAACCGACTGGTTTGTTCTTTCGTCTGTCCACTAGGCGGAACTAAGCCGACCATTGCTGGGTGGAAGATGTTACTGCGGCCGCTCGCATTCCCACCAACGCTGCTATTATTTGCTGTCTCAGCGCCTAGTCCGATTCAGCCAAGCAACCACCCTGCACTGCGGAGCTAGGTTCAGAGCAGATACGTCCCCATCCATGTCCGCACTCTGTTGCAGCTGGTTCCTCAACGACGCTCTCATCTTCTCGTGTACTCTGGCCAGAGACAGATTCGTTGTTGAGGCATTCATATGATGTAAGTTGAAATGGATCCTGGTCTGGCCTACCTTAGGGTTAGGGTTGCCACCCGTACTATATAATAATATAGGTGAAGTGTTGCAAAGCATCTTTGCAATCAACATTCAAATTGAAATACATCATTAATTCATTATTTCTTATGAGATTCAAAGATGCTTTACTCCTCTCATCTCTCCACTTATTATTCATCACCGAAAAAAAGTATAAAGTACAAGACTATACTTTGTAAGCAAGATAAAGTACGCAAAAATACTTTATTTTGCCTAATAAAGTACTATATATAAAGTACGAGGAAATCAAAACATTTTAGGATAGTATAGAGTGGCGGAGACTGTCAGATTTAAACTAAATATTGGCTACATTTTTTCACTGCATGTGATTCTGATGAGTTCAAGAATTTGTATAAAGTGGTTTCATATTTACTCTCTATCCCTGCCACTTCAGCATTTGTGGAAAGGGTTTTTCGGTGATGAATAATAAGTGGAGAGATGAGAGGAGCAAAGCATCTTTGAATCTCATAAGAAATAATGAATTAATGATGTATTTCAATTTGAATGTTGATTGCAAAGATGCTTTGCAACACTTCACCAGTAACAATTATTAATTGATGATGGCCAAAAGCAATAAGAAATTCATTTTCAAGAATAACTAATTGATTTTTTATTAAATTTAAAATTCATTATCAAACTCATTTTGTATTCAATTATACTCATATCTATTTTCTGTATAGGGCTACTTGTAATATAAATATAAAGAAAATAAAAATCTCAGTACCCTTTTTTTGAAATATTTTATCACTACATGTTTCGGACATTTATGCCATTTTTATGGCTTAAATAAATACATATACTCATGTATTGTATTTTGAATATCCATTCAAAATTACTTTATTTGCATGGGCTACTTATAAAAGTTATTAAAAACATGATGCACCCTTAATTTATTTTTTCCAGGAGCACATTGAAGCTCTAAAATAAAAAAAAATACTACTCATTAATCAGCCTTGTGGAGCACTTGATAGAAGAAAACCGTAAGTATATTGATATGAATGCTAATATGAAGATTTTAAACGTTGGAAGCAAAAGCAGTAAATTAAATTGATGTGAAAGAATATTTTATATCTACACTACAGCAAAATTTAATAGTAATAAACCTATAAATATCATTCAATTCGATTTAGATAATCCCATTTTTGATAAAATTATGCAAACCAAGAAATAGAACATAATATGGAGGATAGTCTTATATGTACATAAATTAGTCAATACCTTTTTATTTATTTATTCATTTGAATTTTAAAATGGCTAAAATAAGCTGAAAGCGGTCGTTCTTTTAAAATATTTCATATAAATAAAGGGTGCTTTATTTTTGAATGAATTATTAAAAATTGTATTTTGAGAAGTAGCTACACATATTTTTGGCCAGAGGGGTGCATTTTTTTTGCATTGAATTTCTTAATCTTGTGTACGGTACCTCAAATTATTTTGCAATAGTCTAGAGTTGATTAAATTGTTGACGAGTAACAATATTATGCATTTTTTCAAGGCGTAAAACTTACATTTTGAATTTAGATGACCAACACTAAAACTTTTTGGATTAAATAAAACAAATTATATGTTTTTTTCATTATACTATAATATAGTATAATTATTATTAAACAATTTTTCTGTATGAGCGTGTGCTTTGTAAGAAATGAAATTAATTTATCTTTTTAATGATTTATGATTATTTCCATCATACCAGTATGTAATCAATAACTTTCCAAGCTATCATGTTCTTATTTGGATAAATCGAATTATTCTATCATTAGTCATTATTAATAGAATAATTATAATGGATTCTAATAGTAATCAGTGATATTCATGTCAATAATGTGTATTCTTGTGAGTATATAAGAATGCCACAAAGAACTATACTTTTTGAATATACAGGTAGAAATGACATGTACTTTATTTAAACCTAATGTACTATATTTTTTAGGCCTGTGATTACCAATGTACTTTATTTTTCTTAAAAAAGGTGGCAACCCTACTTAGGGTGGTTCAAATACACATATTCGTACACTTATTTTCTCATTTCTATAAAGTACTTAAATTTATTCATTCGAAATCAACTAAATTCTGATACATATTAAGTTTTACGAAATTGGCATCTCATTGATTACTGGGATAGAGATGAAAATTATTACTATAATGAATAATGAATTTATTGCCAAATACAAGAAATATTTTTACAAACAAAATAATCATTAAATTACAATAGTTTTTGGCGTGACTGGAAAAAGAAGGCTTGAGCTCCAGCCACGAGTTCTAAAAATGAGAAATACATTTTTTAATTTGATAACAGCAGTACAAATGATACAATTCTGTTGATGGATGATAATCTATGGATGTTGAATTTTATCAATAGTCAAGTACTTGATAAACAAAAAATAGATACAAAGAAAAATTGTCAAGTTTTAATAATTTTTACACAATTAATATTGCCAAAAATTGTTGATTTAGCCAACTCAATTCTCAATTTTAAAATAATAGTTCTTTTTTACCCACGATTTATTAATCTCATTTTGTTTTTTTTTTATTTTATCCTTAATAAAGTCTTCCGGAATTTTATTTATTAGTTTATTACTCTGATATTCAAATTGGTGTTTACTAGATGTTAATGAAGTAAAATTAATATTGAAAGCATTTACTTCAGTTGGCCGTATATTAGAAGGGATTGTGCGACGGGTAAATTGATGTGTATTTTTATTAATAAAAAGAATTAAATTTTTGTCACATAAGTTTGGCGTAACGTTGGTAGATCCATCTCTTCAAATATTAATCTGCTGAGATAGAGTCTTGGTCTTCCAAGCGCAGCTCTAATAATATTATGCTTTTGTATTATAAAACGTGAGTGTCATATGCTGCTTCCCATTATACTTCTATATTATAATGGAAAAGTGAATGAGCATAAGCGTAGTAAATCGTTCTCAAAATATTTAAGTCTTTTAATTGGTTAATTCTGTGAAAAATTGTTATTAAATATTTTAGTTTGAAGCATAGATTCTGAATGTGTATGTCCGTCCCATTTAATATGCTGATCCACGGTAAAATCCTAAATACAGTCGAACCTCTCTATAACGAACCTCCACTTAACGAAATCCTCTACACAACGAATTTTTACCTGGTCCCATGACATTTTAGAGTTTTTGCTGTTTATTTACCTCTATTTAACGAATTTCGGACCTCTCAACAACAAAGTTTTCTCTTGACTTCAACATACAAAGTGTAGTGTGTATAGGAAGCAGACTGTCATTTTCAAGAAATTCTTTAGTTTCAGCAGAAAGGTCAATAGACTAAAAATAATGGCAATTCAGGTAGGAAGAAGATAGAGTGGTAGACAGTCAATAGAGGGTGAAACACATGTCGGAAATCGAATGCAAGTTACTGGAAATTGAATTCCAAGAGCTTGTCATTATTGTAGACCAGGCAGGTGAACGTCTGGACTTTCCCATTCTTGATTTTGTCACACATTTCAATTCTTTGAACTGACTATGATGATGATGATGATGATGATGATGATGATGATGACTGTGACGAACCTGAGGAGAAGAATCCGTCAGCTCAAGAAGTTCTAGAGGCTTTTAAAATTATCAGGCAAGGATTAAAACTGAAAAATAGTGTACCAGACATGTCCGACTGTTTGAATACATGTGAGTCGAACATCATCGAACATGATGTTTTATTCAAATGCAAAATTCAACCGATATTTCTCACTTTTTCAAATATAAAACAAAAAATAGGAAATTTGAGTTATTATAGTATTTATAGTGAAGTTATTGACAAAATAACCGTATTTTGCGTTCCATCTAATAGTAGTGTAAAAAGTTGAAAAATATTGCTACACAGTAAGTACTGTGATTAAACTCTACTAATACTACCTACAAATCAAGCTTTCTGGAAATAAATTAGTGAGTTTACTTACTTATTACGTTCTACAAATATTCAAAAAACATGTTTTTTTTCAACAGCATGAATTTTCAAATTTCCATATTAATATTGGCCCAATAGGTACTCTACCTACGTTCGCGATGCTATGTTTTATGTACCATAATTATTCGTTTATTTACCGCCGTGATACGATATTATAAAATCCATAGGATCGTGGCTGTTTTCTTGACAGAACCTCTCAATAACGAATATACCTCTCGGCAGCGATTTTTTTCTCGGGATAATCGACTTCGTTATACAGAGGTTCGACTGTATTTGATTGATTTAACTCTTTCTATTGTTGGACAAGTGCAGTTAACAGTGATGTTGTTATGACAGTGTATTAGCTCAAGCTCATCAGGAGGATGACCACTTCTGTTAGGGGAAAAACATATGTATTTAGTTTTACTCGCATTTAGAGTTAAAATATGGCTGTTCAATCACTATAGAAACAATGGACGTTCATGGCATATATTGCTACTACTTGACGCTTTTGCAATTTGATACTCCATTAAGCTGTTCACCACATTCGGAACCATCATATTTTCTTTCACGTTCTGAAAACACTATAGAAGCTGGTTATCACTTACATAGCCTATACGGTAAGCTATGTGATTTCTGATTTGATAATAATGATAATATGAAAAGGTTGACGTCTTCACTCATATTCTATACAAACATCCATCATTGGAAAAATAAGATCCAGGATTGATCGAATTTCTTTTTATCTGTTTATTTCAAAGTCACAAATGAAACTGATGATAGATAAAATACCAAGGCAATCCTTGTGTTATTTTGACTGACTTGTATCAAACCGCTTGATACAGTATCAGTTATCACTCCTTCTTTGTATCTTTTATTGAGTATGCTTCTTTTGAGACTGTCAGGACCCCCTAAAAATTTAGTTGGGGGGCGGGTCAGTTGTCGAGAAGTAAAATTTGATTTTGCTTGTAACTTTAAAGCATTTCGTGATACGCTACTTTAAACTCTTTAAACAGTACTAAACCAATCTTTATTGTTTTTTGACAATAAAAAGTATTTATTATAAATCATTCTCAACACGATGTCATACTTTGTTATGCTTTTACAAACTTGATACATCGTAGAACTGAGTAAGTTTAGCCAAAGAGAGAGGAGCTTTGAAAGCATGATGGTAAGGAGAGGCATAGGCACATAGGCAATCAAGTCAGAAGGTAGGCCTATACTTTTCCAATGGTTCTAGGAACAGGACATTGGTCAATCAATGAATATGTATGTATACTAAATTAGATACAGTAAGTAATTTATTCGTCATACTCTCTGTATTTTAAGAAAGTAGACGTAGGCTTTTTACTTCTTTAAATTCTGCTTTTTAACTTCTAAAAATTTGGATTTTTGAATAATATGATAGTCTTTATGATATTTTTAGTTTTAGTAGAGTAAAATGTGATTTGTTTTAACCTATATTCTTTATACTGCGTAGTTAAATACAACGTTTCAAGGTTTTATAAATTCAAAACTTGTCTATGATTTATGGACATTGTCCAACAAATAAATATGTATATATTTATTTGGTTAAATACAGGTATTTATTCTTCATACTCTCTGTATATTTAACAAATAGATGTAGGCTTTTTTCTTCCAAATATTCGAATTTTTGAATGATAATGATATTATCTCATACCGTAGTCTTCATGAAATTTTTAGTTTAATATAGTGTCTGGAAGAGTAAAATGTGATTTTTTGTGTGTCTATGGACTATGGACTGCGTAGTTAAATATAGAATGTCTAGAATATTATTGTATAGGTAATATAATTCATGACATCCATACGGTCTACAGAGGCTAGATGGAAACAACAAAAAATTGTTTTTTTTTAGAGGGCCGTCCATAATTCTGCGCTACTCATCTGCGTAATTGGAGGGCTCCCAAAATCTTATTAATTAAGTTAACCTCACTCAAGGGGTGTTTACTTTAGTCAAGTTTACTTGAATTATATTACCTATACTGTTTAAATAAGTTATCCTCACTGAAGAGGTGTTTTCGATAGTCAGTATCTTGAATTCAAGTTTTGTTTTAATGAACATATTCTACTAACTTGAAGTAAAGTAAAGGTTACTAAAACAGAAACCTGAATGTGGTATGTAAAAAAGACAGAAAAGATGGAGTTGAGTTCTCAGTTCTAATTTTCTAGCTACTTTGAAATAGAATCAGTCATGTAATTTGCAGTATCAAATACTTATTAATATCAATTGAAAGTGAGATTTAATTACAGTATAGTATGTTTTAATAAGTTAAACATTCAGTTTCCAAAACTACCTTAAGTCAGTGACCTTAAGTGGAAAATTCATATGGGAGACAACTAAATACTATACTAGTAGAATACTATATACTACTAGTATTCATCTATAAGAATATTGATAATCAGAGCTTGTATTTAAGGTTTAATAACTAAGTATATAAAAAATATTATTTTTTATCTATCAAAATCAATTAATCACTTATTATCAACAAAATTTAAAAAGTAAAATTGAAAACTCTCTTAAATAAAAGGCTCTTGTTCATCATACACTATGATATTATTATTGTTGGAGCCATTTTGCACATTGTTAAGTGCAGTATTATAAAAGTCTTTTAAGATTTCAGTTAATGGAATAAATTTAAGATTTCACACATCTTTCTTCTTCAATTCACTCAAGGATAGTATCATAGATAAAGGATAAGCATAAGTAGATTACCCATGGTAAAGGGGTGTTACCAACCGCCGTGAAGCTGGTCCCAACATATCGAGCCCAAAATTTGAAACATATGCCAATATTTAGGGTCTTTTTTGGGCTTCCAGAATATCCAAGTTTCAAATTTTGGGCTCAGCCGGAAATGGGGTTTATAAGGGATCTTGAAGATGAAGGTGTCATTCGATAGAGTGAATTTTGGGCTTCCATTCTATACCATTTTCAAATTTTGGGCTCAAAAAATACGACCGCGAGAGACTTAGAAAGTTTTCAAATTCGGTGGGCCAGCTTCACGGTTAGCCCGCGACCATCACCGTTCTTGAAGATGAATGTGTCATACGATAGAGCGAATTTTGGGCTTTCATTCTATACCATTTTCAAATTTTGGGCTCAATAATTACGCTGTGGGCGGAGGAAAAACGTTATGGCCGGTGGTGGGGGGGGATTATATTGAACCAGGTCCCTTATCGCCCCCAGGGAAAGTGTATTCCAGAAAAATTTTATAAGAATCGATGAAACAAGTCTTCAGCTATCATGTGATACCACTTTCAAATTTTGGGCTTAACAATTACGCCGTCAGCGGGGGGGGGAAGTTTGTAAGTAACCAGGTCCCTTGCCGCCCCCAGGAAAGGTGTATTCAAGAAAAATTTAATTGGAATCAATGTAACAGGTCTACAGCTATTATATGATACAACTTTCAAATTTTCGGCTCGATAATCACGCAGTCAGCGGGGGGAAGGGTTGTAGGTAACCAGGTCCCATGCCGCCCACAGGAAGAGTGTATTCCAGAAAAAAAATTATTGGAATCAATGTAACAGGTCTACAGCTATCATATGATGCCACTTTCAAATTTTGGGCTCGATAATCACGCTGACAGCGGGGGGGGAAGGGTTGTAGGTAACCAGGTCCTTTGCCGCTCCCAGGAAAGGTGTATTCAAGAAAAATCTCATGGAAATCGATGGAACAAGTCCACAGCTGTCATATGATACCATTTTCAAATTTTGGGCTCAACAATTACGCCGTCAGCGGGAGGGAAGGTTTGTAAGTAACCAGGTACCTTGCCGCCCCCAGGAAAGGTGTATTCGAGAAAAATTTGATCGGAATCAATGCAACAGGTCCACAGCTATTATATGATACCACTTTCAAATTTTGGGCTCGATAATCACGCCGTCAGCGGGGGTGAAGGGTTGTAAGTAACCCAGGTACCTTGCCGCCCCCAGGGAAGGTGGATTTCATAATAATTTGATGGAAATCGATGGAACAAGTCCACATCTGTCATACGATACCACTTTCAAATTTCGGGCTCGATAATCACGCCGTCAGCGGGGGGAAGGCTTGTAGGTAACCAGGTCCCTTGCCGCCCCCAGGGAGGGTGTATTCTAGAAAACTTTGATGTAAATCGATGAAGCAACTCTTTAGCCATCATTTGATACTACTTTCAAATTTTGGGCTCAATAATACGCCGTCAGCGGGGGGAAGTGTTGTAAGTAACCAGGTCCCTTGCCGCCCCCAGGGAAGGAGTTTTTCAAAAGAATGTGAAACTAGGTATGAAGGTATGAAGAAACTCGTCAAAAATATGATACCAAGTTCTGAAAATCTAAAATATCATTGAATATTCATTTTTTAACAAAAATAAAATGAAAACTCGGAAATCAGTTGTATGTCCAGGTCAGAAGGTTGGATATTATTTTATTCTGATTATAAACTAACATCAAATTGTTGAAATTCTTATAACTTTGTTAGTTTTGAACAGATTTATTTGAAACTTCATGGGTGTGTTAATAGTATGAAGGGAAACGTTCATGATTTTTTGTAGAATTTTCCTACGTCCCCTTCTCCCTCCTCAACTGAAAAAACATGGTAGTTCTGATGCTATAATGCGAGAAGATTTAAAAGTCGCGCTATTCTGAGCTTCCTCTGTGCTTCGCGGCAAGGAACAGGATTGGATTTAATCGCCCGCGGAACAACACTATTGGTCTATTCAAAAGCGCTACTTTTGAATCCTCTCGCATCCGAGCTACCATATGTCTTCGGTTTAGGAGGGAGAAGGGAACGTAGGAAAATTCTACAAAAATCATGAGCGTTTCCCTTCATACAATTAACACACCCATGAAGTTTCAAATCAATCTGTTCAAAACTAGCAAAGTTATAAAAATTTCTTCAATTTGTTGTTAGTTTATAATCAAAATTAGATAATATCCAACCTTTCGACATGGATATTCAACTGATTTTTGAGCTCTCATTTTATTTTTGTTAAAAAATTATTATTCAATGATATTTTAGCTTTTCTGAGCTTGTCATCATATTTTTGACGAGTTTGTTAATACCTATATCCAATCTGGTATATCTTATATGATACAGTTCTTGAGTAATTAACATTTATTTTGTATACTCTTGTATATTCTTGTCATTGAGTATATACCTAACTGGATGAATACTTCTTGTACAATTCAATTCATATTCCATATAATTCAATAATATTCTAGTAATTTGAATTAGAATAAAATATTATATGAGGAACTGTCATAAGGCTGTTGGAGAATTTTTATTGTAGAATGTAGTAACTGTTGGTGGCATTCAACGTTTTAATTCAAGTTCAGTATACTTTCTTGTGCATATCATTTATCATTGTCATATACTGTACGATAGGTATGGATTGAAACTTGGAATAAATTTAAATGATAGGCGGTGTATTTAAAAATAATAATAGGCGGTGTTTGGCAAAGATGAATTCCAAACAATATTGTGATTGTGATGTCGAAATGCAATAAACCTTAGCTGCAATAAACTTGTAGATCTGGGAATTTTTTCATTCTCCAATACTAGTATATCAACCTCCTGCATACGTTATTCAGCTGTAGGTCGGTCAGAATAAATAAAATTTTAAACGGCCGCCATTGTGTGTATGAATTCGAAAAATTGTCATAATTTATTCTTTTGTAGCTCTATCTATAGTGAGGTCCACGTTATAATGGCAGTGGATAAAGATGGGAGATTAACGTTGCCTATTCTCTGCCTCAATTAATTATATATCTACATAGTCAAAAACATAATTGGCATCGTGGTGGAACTAGAAAATGATAGTACTACCTGCTTTGTCGAATGATAGACGAGGGTAGCAACACCAAAGTTAATCAAATACTGTCATTATAAAGTGGACCTCACTATAGTCACAAATCATTGTGCAAAGTTCCTATTCCTATTAGAAAACAAATTGTAAGCAGTGGCCTAACGTACACACCCGCTGCCCCCGCGGCGCGGGGGGGCCCGGGCTAGGGCCCGGATAATATGTAGGCTAATATAGGTTTTCTGAATAAATAAAATTACCCGGTCTAGGGTGCCCGGGTTAGGGCCCGAAATGATAATTATATATTGCATACTTTAAAAAGAAAAATTAAATAATCATGGAAGTAACTTTTGATAAAAAAGCAGAAGCTTTATTGTGGAAAATGACAGGTTTCATTCATTGTCTAAGAAGAAATATGCAGTAGAACGATGTTATCAGTCTGGTTATAAATTAATATTTGAATCACATTTTGTGTTGTCACACCTGAACCCAGAGTTTCCTTCCCCTATAAAATTTCCAGTTTGCTCAGTCTACCACTGATGATGATGCCAACCAAGTGCATCGAAACTAGTTTGGACTCGAATAAAAACTTTGTGGAATTGACAACATCTTTTTATTCCATCTTAATTAATTAAGAGAAATTCCGCAACATCTCTGTGCAAAGTGTTAGTTTCAATATTTTTTAAGATGCCTGCCCATCAGTATCAATATTCTCAAATTTGAAAATTAAAAGGTGATTGAAAATAAAATATAAAATGATTAAATGAACTAAATATTGCTAAAGAAACTATAATATTCTTGATTGAAAAATAATAATTTAAAAATAGTTGTGAAATATTTTTATCAGATGGAAAGATTACCACGAAAATGAATAAATCATCATATGAGATACAAATTCAAACGTGAACTGAGTTTATTAACATGAGTGAGTTTTTGATCTTGGAGAAAACAAATAACAGTTTTTAAGAGTAAATTATGATTCAACTGTGAACTGTGATTCACTGAATCAACTAGAACAGGTGACATCAGATACTTGTGGATGAGAAAACTGCGTGAGGTCTATTGTTCACAGAACTACTAGTATTTATGATACAAAACAACAATATTAATGCTTTTTAACTAATAAGGGAGATTTCTGATAAAAAATACAACAAGAACAATTTTTAAAAAATCAGGCGTTTATAAACTGGAATAATAGCCTAGTAATTGTGAAAAATTTTACATTGGTCAGACACATAAATGTTTTCAAAATAGGTTGAATGAACATATTCAGGCTTTAAAATAAAAAAAACTACTCAAAAATCGGCTTTTACTGAACATTTAATTGAAACTAATCATAGTTATATCGATATAAATTCTAATATGACAATTTTGGTAATGCAAGTAATAAATTGAATGTAAAAGAAGAATTTTTATCTATAAAACTGCAAAATTAAATAGGAATAAATTGATAAAATAATATAATTCAATTTGACTAAAATAATCCCGTTTTTGATGAGTTTTGTTGATCCCAATTTTGAATCCCAAAATTTGAAAATGGTATAATATGATAGCTGTAGACTTGTTACATCGATTTCCATCAAATTTTTATGGAATACACCTTCCCTGGGGGCAGCAAGGGATCTGGTTACCTACAACCCTTCCTCCTGCTGACGGCGTGATTATCGAGCCCGAAATTTGAAAGCGGTATCATATGATAGCTGTAGACCTGTTACATTGATTGCAATCAAATTTTTCTCGAATACACCTTTCCTGGGGGCGGCAAGATACCTGGTTACTTACAAACCTTCCCCCCGATGACGGCGTAATTGTCGAGCCCAAAATTTTAAAATGGTATCATATGATAGCTGAGGGATTGTTTCATCGATTTTCATCAAGTTTTTCTGGAATTCACCTTTCCTGGGGGCGGCAAGGGACTAGGTTACCTACAGCTCTTCCAGTCACTGAAAGCGTAATTATCGAGCCCAAAATTTGAAAGTGGTATAATATAATAGCTGTAGACTTGTTACATCGATTTCCATAAAATGTTCATTGAATACATCTTCCCTGGGGGCGGCAAGGGACCTGGTTACCTATAACTCTTCCCTACCACTGACGGCGTGATTATTGAGCCCAAAAATTGAAAGTGGTATCATATGACAGCTGTGGACTTGTTCCATCGATTTCCGTCAAATTATTATAAAATACAACTTCCCTGGGGGCGGCAAGTGACCTGGTTACCTACAACCCTTCCACTTCGCTGAGGGCGTGATTATTGAGCCCAAAATTTGCAAGTGATATCATATGATAGCAATAATACAAAAAGTATAAACCTGTTACATTGATTCCAATCAAATTTTTCTCGGATACACTCTTCCTGGGGGCGGCAAGTGACCTGGTTACCTACAACCCTTCCCCCCCGCTGACGGCGTGTTGTTTGTCAAGCCCAAAAATTGAAAGTGGTATCACATGATAGCTGTAGACTTGCTCCATCGATTTTTATCAAATTCCTCTGGAATACACTTTCCCTGGGGGCGGCAAGGGACCTGGTTACCTACAACCCTTTCACTCCGCTGACGGCGTGATTATCGAGCCCAAAATTTGAAAGTGGTATCATATGATAGCTATAGACCTGTTACATCGATTCCAATTAAATTTTTTCGAATACACTCTTCTTGGTGGCGGCAAGGTACCTGGTTACCTACAACCCTTCCCCCCGCTGACGGCGTGATTATCGAGCCCAACATTTGAAAGTGGTATCATATGATAGCTGAAGACTTATTCCATCGATTCTTATCAAATTTTTCTGGAATTCACTCTCGCTGGGGGCGACAAGGGACCTGGTTTAATACATTAACCCCCCCACCCCCGGCCTATAACGTTTTTCCTCCGCCCGCAGCGTAATTATTTAGCCCAGAGTTTAAAAATGGTATAGAATGAAAGCCCAAAGTTCGCTCTATCGAATGACACATTTATCTTCAAGATCGGTGATGGTCGCGGGCTAACCGTGAAGCTGGCCCGCCGAATTTGAAAACTTTCGAAGTCTCTCACGGTCGTATTTTTTATTTTACGCAGCGTAATTTATTATTGAGCCCAAAATTTGAAAATGGTATAGAATGGAAGCCCAAAATTCACTCTATCAAATGACACCTTCATCTTTAAGATCGGTGATGGTGGCGGGCTAACCGTGAAGCTGGCCTGCCAATATATAAACCCTCATAAACCCCATTTCCGGTTGAGCCCAAAAATTGAAACTTGGATATTCTGGAAGCCCAAAAAAGCCCTAAATATTGGCATATGTTTCAAATTTTGGGCTCGATATGGTGGGGCCAGCTTCACGGCGGTTTTGGATTTGTGGGAAAGTGATTCCAGCTTCAGTAAGAAGAGAAGAGGTAGTTTATATAGTCACTGTAGCAGCCAGATCCATCTAGCGAGAGTTTGTATAACTACATTAAGCTTTTCTCTACTCAAATCCTCGTCTGAGCATATTTAAATCCCTTCATTTACTAGGAAACACGCCTTCTTTTTGGTAATAGATTAGGTCGTATAAATCTTTGAGCTTCAGATTTTGTGAATTATTATCCCAAAACTTCCAAATGTTCATATATATTCCACATTCATTGAACTCTAATGCTAGCTCTCGCTGCAATAATGTGGGAAATGTGAGTGCAGTCTGGTTTAAGTCCAGACTTTCTCTGTATGATGTTTCTGCTCAATTTATTGTGTGTGTTAACATTTTTTGAAGAATCAGCTTAGCTAACAAGCAGATTCAATAACGTTTACTAATTGAGCTTATTGTCATTGATGGTGATCGGTATTGGTTGGAGAAGTATCGATATATATCAGTTATCGATGTTTTGTCCCTCAGATATCGCTATCCATTAAATACCATAGGTTGAAAATTATCGATCTATCGGCTTTTATTTGACACTATACAGTGGTAAGCTGTGTAAATAATTTTGTCTGAAATCACAGTAGGATGTGTCCTCAACTCGTCAACTGTCGCCTGCTGCAAGCGAGTCTCTAATTTTTGTACGAGACCAGCGACATTCGAGGCCAGCGACGGTAGAGGACTCATGAATAAGAGGCCTCAAATGTCGCCTGCGTTAGGCGACAGTTGAGGTCACTCTAATTTTTGTACAGCCCCGACAGTCGAGACCTACGACGGGAGAGGACTCCTGAAAAAGTGGCCTCAAATGTCGCCTGCGTTAGGCGACAGTTGAGGCCACTCTAATTTTCGTACACTCCCGACAGTCAAAGGCCTACGACCGTAGAGACAGTCCGTAGGCCTCGAATGTCGTCGGTCTCGACTGTCGCGCCCCCCATCAGATTAAGCTAAGGTGTGCTTAACCTGAGGAGGCGCGGCTTGGTGTTACAAAGTGTTGATCTATGGAGATTGCCTTTTCACACCGTTCCACGCCATGCCCGATTCAGTGTGTGTGAGTTCTTCCATTCAAACCAATAAGCAAGAAGCACCTGCACCTGAATGCAAAATGCCGCATCGCGTCTCCTCAGGTGAGCATCCAGCTAAAGTTTGTCATGAGATGCATTAACTATTTGGCGGTACGAAGTTTGCCGGGCCAGCTAGTTATAGATATAGTTAACGACTGCAAGAGATAGGACTGTGGAACAGAATAGTGGTGAAACTATGATAGCGCCAGAAGTGTCTCAAACACAATAGTAGGTACTACATGAACTTTTTGAAAGTGATTTGAAAAAAATGTTAAAACAACAGAACTGAAAGTTGTCAACCTTATCATTACCTCCATTTAGAGAGGCTTATGTTTGAGCCGAATGTGAATCTATATTTATAAAAATGAGTGTCTGTTTGTGTGTTTGTTTGTTTGTATGTTCCCCATAACGGCATTGACATAACGGCATGAAACTTTGGGAATATGTTGTGTGAATATTGGGGATGCTTTCTGAACAGAAATTTTAATATGGGGGGCTAATAATAATTATATATTGCCGTGCTACCAATTTTTCCTTAAACGGTTGGAATAGCATTCCACCTATTAACCTAAGAATAGTTGTCGGCTCCAATAAAATAGATTCTTGATAAATTGTGAATGGATCTATTGCCTATGAATGAGAAATCCAGTTTTCAGAGCAAATCAACTTATAATCTTCAGATGAAAATACACAAATACACAAAGAAACAATATATATTAAGCCTAATTATTTCAGAGTTATTACGAACTAAAATACTTATCTAGTTTACAGTTGAAACACAGTGGCTATTGGCTTGACTATACAAACAGCTAAATCTGAACAAAACAGCACAAAAATTTATATAAAACTCAATTTAAAACATTAATAAACGAAAATGATTTAGAGCAAAACTCCACGACAATACTTGTAGCCAGCCATTTTTCAGAAGAAGGGCGAACAGGAAAAGACACAAGTTGCAATTCACGAAAGCCAACGCCTCGTTCAGTATCGATTTTTACAGACACGTCACCACAAAATTATAATTTACAAGTTTAGAATTCACATTCTACATCTGTTCTCAATAAAACTTTATTTTGAAAATGTTATTTTAAATTTTTATACATATATTCTATTTAAATAAACGATTTATTTAGTAATTTGTTAACCCTGCCTCGGTGACACCATGGAACAATGCAACAAACATTTACGATAATAAATTCTCCGTCAAAAAATTTGTCCGTCTATTGATAACTCTGACATTTACTATAAAGTTCCATAGATCTCGAATTGAAGATTCGATTCCAATGTGAGAAGAAAAATGTAATATTACAAATACCCCCCTCTTGACATAAAAAAATTTTACTGTTTGAAAATTTAAAGAAAAAAAAATTTACATTGACCCTAATGAAAATTGTTGAAATTTAAATTCGAGAACAGTAACAATTTTTTCTAGAAAAACATTACATGTCATCCAAAAATATTGAAAATTATTATAAAAATTCATCAATAGCGTTTGTTATATGTTTCCAAACAATATCTCGAAATATAGAATATCAATATTACTTTTGATTTAGCTTTATAATTTAAAGAAAAATATCTCAACAGAAAGTTTAATATGTAAAGAATAGTTTTTTGAAATTGCACATAAATTTAATAGATAGAAAAATTCAATTTTTATTGCATAAAAAAAAATTTAGTATGTTGAATGAAAAATTTATTATTATTATTATTTATTTATTTATTTTTTTTTAAATGAATTGATGATTTGTTACATTTAATTTTCACATAAAATTTCAATAAATCAAAAAATGTTCATTTCTTTCACTATTGACGCGGTTGATTTTATTGATGCACATTTTGGAAAACAGTCCGTTAAGGCACTCAGTATGATTTTCCGTTAAGTGTGACTCCAATGTGATGACGTTAAGTGTTGGGCTGATCTGGATGCACGTAGTGTTGGGCTGATACTTGTAGTCGACTGCTGCATACCAAACTCGATACAGGTGACATCTCAGTTAGCATTGCTTCATGTTTGTAGTAGACGGCTGCATACCAAACTCAATACAGAGTCACATAAATTTTGTATCATATTTGTAATACACAGTCAGCTTTCGGAAGCCGAAGCGAGTGGACGTGTTTTGTGAAATTCATGTAATTATTCTAAAAGTATACCATCAAACTGTTGTGTCAGTGAAAACGGCATTGCCGAATTGTGAGTGAGTGTGTGTGTGCGTGCGCGCGCGCGTTGGCAGCAACTATGACTGTAGCCGAGTTCGGATATTGCTGCTTCGGTGAGTGCTGAATCGGTAATTCTATTGTGAGAACTGAACTATCGTAACTATGAACGGTGACGATAATACAACTATTATTACTATAACTGAAGAAAATAAACCTGTCTCCTACAAGGTTCGAACTGATAAAATTCAATCAGAATGCAAAAAATTTTTATTTAAAGCTTGGAACGAAGCTAATACAAAATTCCAGCAATCAGAAAAAATAAGTTCTGAACTTAAAATTCAACTTGAACAGCTTCAAACTAGATTATCAGCGTTAGAGTCTAAATCTAATAATGAAGAAAAAAATACGGACAATTATCAAACCGATGAAGAAGAATTGTCTACTGAAACAGAATGGATTCGTCAAAAGCAAAGAAAGAGGAAGAGAGAACAATCTGACTCACCTCCAACACAATCATCCAATGAGCAGAAAGTGAGTTCACGTAGAGAAACTGAACTAAAAGAGAATGCTGAACCAAAAAAACTCCTAGTATCAAACAAGTTAAGAGACCTCCTCCAATAATACTCTACAACATCCAAGACTATCAAGTAGTGTATAAGATTTTGAATGAAAAAATAAAAGACTCTTATAAGATCACACTATTGAATAATGGTAGCTTAAAACTCAACGTTGAATCTGAGGATAATTATAGACTAGCTACATCATTGCTGAATGACAAAAAAATGAATTGGTCTTCGTTTGAAAACAAGCAAACGAGACCCATTAGAGTAATAGTGAAGAAGTTGCACAGCACTTGCAATCCACAGGAAATAAAAGAGAAACTTCAGGAAAAAGGATTTAAAATATTGGACGTGGTAAACATTCTTAAATGGAAAACAAAAGAACCACTCCCAATATTCATGTTAACTTTTGAAAACACAGAGAGCATAAATAGAATTTATGAAATATGTGTAATTATGGGTATGAAGGTTGAAGTAGTCCCCCTGAAAAAATCGAAATTTCTACCGCAATGTAAAAATTGTCAAACCTGGGGACACACGAAAAAATACTGCCAGAAGGAGCCTAGGTGCGTGAAATGCGCTGGTCCCCACATCACTATCAACTGTACTAAGAGTAAAGAAGTTAAGCCTAAATGCTACAATTGTGGGATGGAGCACCCTGCTAATTATAGAGGATGTGTTGTAGCACAAGAGTTGCAGGCACTTCGAAATAAGAAAAAAGCAATAAAATCTATTTCGTCAGTCAACAAAAGAAACGATCCTATTGTGCCACAGAGAGCTGTAATAAATGACAGTAGAGTTAAGGAGAACCAGAGTTATGCTGATAAGCTGAAAAATAAAGTACCTATCAACAGTAACGAAAAGTCAAGTCTTCAAGATTACAACTTGAGTAAAGATTTGGAACTGAGCATTACAACTCAACTTAAATTGATTCTTGAGAAACTAGTTGTGCAAGAAGGCCTCAATAAATCAATTTTAAGTAGGTTAGAAAAACTGGAAAATATTTCAGTTCCAGAAGTCATTCACAAGAAGCATGGAAAATAGATTCAAAATTATGACTTGGAATGCTAATGGATTACTACAGCACAAAGATGATCTATTAGCAATTCTAATTGAGCATAAAATAGATGCCTGTCTCATTTCCGAAACTCATTTCACCAAAGAATCCTACTTTAAAATTAGAGGGTACAAAACGTACCATGCCATACATCCCAACAACAGCGCTAGAGGCGGAAGTGCGGTTATTGTAAGAGAAGAGCTAAACCATCACGAGTTCAAGAAGATAGAATTGCAGGAGTTCCAGTCGATTTCAATCAAAGTCAAACTTATCGGTAGACCATCTGGTACGATCACAATTGGAGCCGTCTACTGTCCACCACGATTTAATTTGAAGAAGATAGAATATATTGATTTCCTAAGCAACTTCACAGGGAAATTATCATAGGAGGAGACTTCAATTCAAAGAATACACAATGGGGGTCCCGACTGACCACAACTAAAGGAAAGGAGCTATTACTGGCTGTTAATGAATACCACTGCGATGTTCACTCAACAAGGAAACCAACTTACTGGCCAACAGACAAAACAAAAATTCCAGACCTGATAGATTTTTTCATCACAAAAAATATTTCACCAAACTGTGTTGAAGTTGAAGAAAAATTTGATCTCAACTCTGACCATTCGCCAATAGTTTTGACAATGCACAGTGCAGCTGTTAAAAAAGAAATGCCACCTAGACTCATCAACAGATACACATATTTAGAAACTTTTAAAAATATGATAGACTCTAGAATAGACTTGAACACATCTCTGCAAACTATAGATGAACTAGAAACTGAAGTCCAGGAGTTTGTAATCAATATCCAACAATGTGCCTGGGAAAATACACCACTACTTCAAAGCAGGATTTTCAAAGGTAATTGCTATCCTGTAGCGGTAAGAGAGTTGATAGAAAAAAGAAGAAGAACAAGAAGATCATGGCAATCAACAAGAAATCCAAGAATTAAAACAGAACTTAATAGAATTACTAATGAACTGAGAAAGATGATACAGGATGTAAAACAACATGATATCAATAAATACTTAGAAGAGTTAACCAATGAGTCTACTACAAATTTTTCATTATGGAGATCAACCAGGAAACTGAAGAGACCTCTTGATCAAGTTACACCGATAAGGAAGAATCAAGATTGCTGGGCAAGGAGCAATAAAGAGAAAGCCGATTTGTTTGCTGATCATCTGGAAAAGGTTTTCTCACCTCATGAGGAAACAATTATAGATGAGAATCCTCATCATCTTGGAGCAGGAGTTATCACTCCAACATCGCCAAGGGAGGTAGAATATGAGATTAAAATTTGAGCAGAAAGAAAACGCCAGGTTTCGACTTAATAACTGGAGAGATTCTACAGGAGCTCCCAAGAAAAGCAATTGTGAAGCTATGCCATCTCTTCAACGCTTCATTCCGATTGAAATATGTGCCAAGTTTCTGGAAGGTAGCCGATGTCATAATGATACCAAAACCTGGAAAGCCACCACATGATGTAACCTCGTATAGGCCAATTTCACTACTGCCAGTAATATCAAAATTATTTGAGAAACTTCTACTGAAAAGATTAAAGCCTTATCTGGATGATAATGGATTAATACCAACCCATCAATTCGGATTTCGAGATAAACATAGTACAATAGATCAGGTGCACAGAATAACAAATATTATTGAAAATACATTGGAGGAAAAGAAAGTTTGCTCTGCAATTTTCCTTGATGTAGCACAGGCTTTTGACAAAGTATGGCATTCAGGATTGTGCTACAAAATGAACCAGTTCTTACCAACAGAATACAGTCTGATACTGAAATCATATCTTCAAGACCGTTCTTATTATAAATATAAATTATTATGATTATACAAATAATCTTTATTTAATCCTTGACCAATATAGAAGGCTTAACCAATGGGTTTTACCTTCACAAACAATATTCTTATCAATTTATGTCAAAATAGAATAGCTTATTAGTCTTTAACTAGGTGCTATAAAAATCAAGAAAAAAAAAAAAAAAATATTTGTAATTATACAATGTACATTTCAGGCTTGAAATGACAATGTAATTCGTTTTTTGGAAAAGAGATAGACGCTGCATACAGGATTAATTTAGGTGAGGATTAATTTAGGTAAGGTTTGGTTTTTTGATATTTTCAGCTTTTAAGGTTTAGAGTTCTGCATACAGGAATAATTTAGGAGAGGATTTTTTGAATCAATTCTTTCATGATACTGTGACTGTTCTTCTGAATTCAAAGTTGTGAATGTGAACATGGATGGCAATTACCTCCAGGTAATGCAGTAGTGTTGAAGTTTGAGATACAGAGTCAGCAATAAGCATTGGCATTGCTATTGGTGTATGCTTTGGTGTCGGCTTTGGCATCGGCGTTGATATTGGCATTGGTGCAGGCATTGGCATTGGCGCAGGCATTGACATCAGCACAGGCATCGGCGTTGATTTTGGTGTTGGCATCAGCATTGGCACAGATTTTGGCATCAGCATTGACGCAGATATTGGCTTCGGCGCAGGCATCGGCGTAGATATTGGCGTTGGCATCAGCACAGGCACAGGCATTGGCGTAGCTATTGGCATTGGTGCAGCATTGGCGCAGATTTTGGCATTGGCGCAGGCATTGACGTAGCTATTGGCATTGGCGCAGGCATTGATATCAGCACAGGCATCGGCGTTGATTTTGGTGTTGGCATCAGCATTGGCACAGATTTTGGCATCAGCATTGACGCAGATATTGGCTTCGGCGCAGGCATCAGCGTAGATATTGGCGTTGGCATCAGCACAGGCGCAGGCATTGGCGTAGCTATTGGCATTGGTGCAGCATTGGCGCAGATTTTGGCATTTTGGCGTAGTTATTAGTGTTGATATTGTTGTAGGTATTAGTGTAGGCATCAGCATTGGCGCAGATATTGGCTTTGATTTTTGTTGTTGGCATCAGCATTGGCACAGATTTTGGCATCAGCATTGGCGCAGATATTGGTGTTGACATTGGCGTAATTATTGGTGTAGGCCGCAGCGTAGATTTAGGCGTAGATATTGGCGTAGTTATGTCACACTAGTTTGAAAATCACCCAAATGTTCTTAACACTCTTCATGGCGTTCACTTGTTACTGATTTCGAGATTCACATGATAACTATTTCAATGTTAATGTCTGTGCTGTACCTGTTATCTTAAAATGCTTATAAACTAAGAAGAAAAACTTGATTAGGCTATCAATACAATCTAATACACATGAAAATTATTTTAAGTATCTATGAAATTGAAATTTGTTAACATCTTATTATACAGTCAGCAATACATAAATTGTGAAATATGGACATATCAATGATAAATTTAAAAAAAAAATCATTCATTTTCATCTATTCACTGTTCAAATATCAAATTTTAATCCATTCTTCAAAATAGAAATATAATTTCATAACACCCTGTATCATTATCAAAATTGTAAAAAAAAAAAAAAACATCAGATTATCACAACAAAATTTAATTTCAATACATATTTCAATAATTTCAGACAATTGGTCTTCTATTCACAATCATTTCATAATATATCTGCATTTCATTATCATTTAGTATAACATTTCATTTATAGCAAGTTCATTTCACATTTATGATTTATCA
This sequence comes from Nilaparvata lugens, assembly GCF_014356525.2. Classification (NCBI taxonomy): domain Eukaryota; kingdom Metazoa; phylum Arthropoda; class Insecta; order Hemiptera; family Delphacidae; genus Nilaparvata; species Nilaparvata lugens. Next base: position 101,163,011 of record NC_052518.1, read on the forward strand.
TTCAGGGTTTCAAAATTATTTAGTTTTAATTTTGTTTTCAAAAATTGTATAAAAAGCAAATTATTTAATATTGTTAATCATCGTTTGTTGGATACTATAGTTTATTTCGACTTTTCAATGTTCTAAACACAAACTACATTTCATGACAAAACTTTACTATCAAACATTAAACAAGAAATCATTCAAAACATCAATAATATTTTGCTTCAAAGGCAAACAATATTCATAATTAATCATCATTTTGCATCTATGGCAATCAACATAAGTAATCAACACAAAAAATATTATCTCATTACTGCCTCTCTAAGTCATAACCTCTGTTATTCCTTCTTTAGGCAATAATGGGTTTCCATCTCAAAAACAATCACATACCAGCAAAATTCTAATCAACAAACCCCACTAAAAATTCTACATACACTCCAGCATCCATTTCAAACGATAATCAATCATATCAAAATTTATAGAACAAACAAATTTAAAAATTTTGAAAAAGATATCAATCACAAAAACTTATTTCAATTAATAATATAACAAAACGTTTTAAATTGAACCATTTATTTTTTTAAAATAATTTAAACTTTAAAGACTGTATAATAAGTACAAACATTTCAAGATTATAATACAAAGACGATCAAGATGAAATATGGGTAAATAAGTTCCCTAAAAAATACAAAAAAGAGAAATAGAAAACTGGGTAAATAAATTCCCTAAAACAATACAAAGAAGAGAAAGATTAATTAGAGCCTATCCTACATGTCAGTACTGAACTTTCATGAGGAAGTATATTTAATAAAATATACTACTATGGAATTTTGTAAATTCCAAGTATGACTCTAATTTGTTATAATTGTGAGCTATCACTCCCACAAAAACAACTGGTGAAGGAAAAAATGTGTTGACTATTGTGACTGGGTGGATAGTTCCTAGATGTCTGTAAGGCAATGTGATAGCAGACTCTAGTATCGGACCACAAAAACAAAAGTATGCAAAAGGTTTTTACAAACATTTGTTGTTGCAGTCATAAGGTTTTTATATCGCAAACAAGTAGGTCAGATAATCGAGTCCAGCCATATGTGGTTCACGCCCACACCTCTAAAAGAATCACACCTACTTGTCTACCAAAAATCCAAAGTATTGGACAGCAAAGAAAAAATAAAATGCAAAATGGGTTGAAAGCCCAGAAGAAAACTATAACCTAATTACATATGGCTTATGGCACGATATGCAATGAAAGATGAGAACATGGGACATAATTGCTCTGAAAAACCTAACTACCTAATATGATACCTAAAAAAAAAATAGACATGATTAAAATATGTAATACATGATGAAAAAATATACCGCAAGCAAACAATTATTTACACAGCAATGGATAGATTTTAGAAAAGTTAAGTTTTATCAACAAATTAAAGATTAGGAAAATAAGCTACTATTTCAACTTCTAATATTATTTCAGAAAAAATACAAATTTAAATGACTATGGACAAGATTGGTTAAGATATGCTTCATAGAAGAAATTTACTGAATATTACACAAAGACAGGAAAGAATCGAAAATTGAAAAGATTAAGGGCCAAGAAAAATAGGCTACAGGAAAGAAAAAAGACACAATTATGGACTCTTACCATACACTGCGTAGTGATTATGCTATTCTGAATCCCGGCATAACACAGGATTCCTAATAATTGTGTGTTGGGGAATACCCTTTCATCATGTGATTCACTGTCATAATCTTGTAAATAAGCAACTTGAAACAACCTTTGAATACTAATACATCAATGGTGGCTTTGCGTTTTGTTTTCTTCAATAGCATGATTTTATTCATAGGTTCATTTGTTTCAACAAAGCCATTTTGCCTACAAAAGTTAGTCATGTTCACTTGAGAATGCATAGCATACACCTTTTCAATTCTCAGTTGAAAGTTGAACTCATCAACTTGACTCAAAGCAAGATTCATTTTGTTTACATTTTTCCTAACCTCTACAGAAACCTGTCTCATGTAATCATTCACTTTACTTATAGTTTTCCTAACCTTCAATGTAGCAATATTACTTTCATGATAGTTGACCTTCAGTGAAGACAACTCCCTACCTACTTCTTTATTCAATTCTACTATCTCACTAGGGTTGACTTTTTCAACAACAGTAACTAGGCCTACATTGTCAGAAACTTCAATGAGTTGATCTTGTATCTTAACACTACTATTATCATGCTTCAATTTGTTTTCATCTTCATGATTATCTCTCAATTTTTCATGTGCATCTTTCAATAGAAGGTTTATACTAACCTGCTCTAGTCTTATGCTAGCAAATTCTTGCTTCATATCATCAAACCTAGCATCAAAATTAGCATTTTGCTCATCAAACAGTTGTGTTAAGGCAGCTATTAACTCATCATCATTTTTAATATTTTTCATATTGTATGCCATTTTGCTAGTCTGCACAGATAATATATTCATTAGGACTTGATCTCTCTTGAACCGATTTCCCACTCAGCAACAAACCATTCATAACCTATCAAGATATCTGTCTACTAATAATTTCTATAACCAGGGATTTCATGGTGTACCATTTGGGACATATTTATTTTGTAATTCGGTCCCACAACAGGGGTAACATTTGCCGTGCTACCAATTTTTCCTTAAATGGTTGGAATAGCATTCCACCTATTAACCTAAGAATAGTTGTCGGCTCCAATAAAATAGATTCTTGATAAATTGTGAATGGATCTATTGCCTATGAATGAGAAATCCAGTTTTCAGAGCAAATCAACTTATAATCTTCAGATGAAAATACACAAATACACAAAGAAACAATATATATTAAGCCTAATTATTTCAGAGTTATTACGAACTAAAATACTTATCTAGTTTACAGTTGAAACACAGTGGCTATTGGCTTGACTATACAAACAGCTAAATCTGAACAAAACAGCACAAAAATTTATATAAAACTCAATTTAAAACATTAATAAACGAAAATGATTTAGAGCAAAACTCCACGACAATACTTGTAGCCAGCCATTTTTCAGAAGAAGGGCGAACAGGAAAAGACACAAGTTGCAATTCACGAAAGCCAATGCCTCGTTCAGTATCGATTTTTACAGACACGTCACCACAAAATTATAATTTACAAGTTTAGAATTCACATTCTACATCTGTTCTCAATAAAACTTTATTTTGAAAATGTTATTTTAAATTTTTATACATATATTCTATTTAAATAAACGATTTATTTAGTAATTTGTTAACCCTGCCTCGGTGACACCATGGAACAATGCAACAAACATTTACGATAATAAATTCTCCGTCAAAAAATTTGTCCGTCTATTGATAACTCTGACATTTACTATAAAGTTCCATAGATCTCGAATTGAAGATTCGATTCCAATGTGAGAAGAAAAATGTAATATTACAATATTAATCCATTTTACAGACCTATGTTTTCGAAATTGGCTACCGAAGAACGCAAAGATGATCATGATTCAAGATCATTTTGTGATAATATGATTTAGCATCTAAAGTTACCAGTTGTAATATACACATCCCCCTGTGATAATTTGTGTACTGGTATTAAAACGGTAGTTTGGAGTTGAAGTGTAGTTGATTGGTACCAGCTGTAGATAATGGTTCCTTAGAGGACCTATACAGATAATTATCACTCCCCTATCATTGAGAAACTGGAAAATGTTGGGGAAGAAAATTAATCACCTCATTAAAGAGAGTTGTTTATATTGCAATCATTAATAAAATTACTGAATAATGACAGAATAATTTACAATTTTTTTTTAAATTCAGCTCAGCTTATATTCATCCTAAAATGGAAGATGGAAAGAATATTGGAATTCTGTGTGATTCATCGTACATCGAATATTTCCTGGACCTATTTGAAAATATTTCTTATTTTCTATGAATATTGACAATTAATAACTATGAAAACAATGAATTCATCTGATTTAACCTATCTATTTTTTTTTAATTTACCGTAACACTTTACTGATAGATATTACTACCAATTGATTGAGAAGAATATGTTTTCGGAATAATGAATGCTGCATGACTAAGCACATAAGAAGTCCGTATTGAGATGTGAATGAAAATATTGATTGTCAGATAAATTTCATGATACACCAAATAAATTCAAGTGTGACATGAGATACATTGACTTTTTGGCGGTATGAAGTTCACCGGGTAAGCTATAGTTGTAAATAAAGCTTCATTACGGTATTAATAGTCAATGCTAGAAAAAGACAGGCTCAATTACCAAGAATACTACAATTTATTTCAGGGTGATTTTTTATTCCTGTTACCCAATTTTTGATGTAATTTATAGACGGAAATTTGGGTATTAATAAAAAAATAATATTTGTTATTTACAAAAGAAAATTGATATTTTATTACTCACATTTCTTAGTTACTTAAAATTATTACACCATATGCTCAAAATGTCCACCCATTGAGGTTATACACGCTGGGACTCTTTTCACCATATTAGCAGAAACCTTTTTCAGAGTTATATTGGAAATATTCGTGATTGAGTCTGTCACATTGGCTTTCAGTTCATCAATATTGTGAGGATTGTTTTTGGAGGCCTCAGACTTAATGTAGCCCCACAAAAAGTAATCAGGGGATGTGAGGTCTGGAGACCTTGGAGGCCATAAACCCTTGCTTATTATTGAAAATCCGTTGTTCTATGGTAAAAGACATTCTGTTGACCGGAATCATCACAAAATGTTACACAGCTTAAGGATAATAAACTCGCACTGTCTTGTGTATACTGAGTGAGTAGGGCTACCAACTTCGTGCAACAAAACAAAATTTACCTTTATTAGGGAAAAATTACCAAGTATTAAAAATAGGGTAACAGGACTAAAAAATCACCCGGTATAAATTCTATTAGGGACCAGTAAGCCATTAATTTTGAGTAGTTCAATCACTTCCATTATGGACACTGGATACATTATGGACAATCAATACGTATGAAATTTATTAGCTACAGAATAAAAACTTTTGACTGCAGTGTCCCCGACTACTACAATATGAATAACCATTTGAATCAAATATAAGGAATTACTTACATCTCTCATCAACTCGTACTTTTTATTCAAAAAATATAATTAAAATTTATGTTGAATGAACTCACAGCTAGTATTCAAGTTTGTCTTTTTCTGGCCGTGCTACAAATAAATGTAGGTATATGTTTGACATTTTGTTTTTGTGATCTTGTTGTATATTAAGAAAGTTTCCAATGTGATTTTTGATGCCAGTAAAATTTGAATTTTGAATAGAATTATCAACAAACTCCTAACCAAAGAAAATCTCTGTGCTCTGTTCTAATCGGAAGGTATGAGACTCCATACATACAGCTGATAGAAGGCGCAAACCGAACTGGGCAAGCATTCCATAATGGAACACACACGTGGCAAGCTCTCGCTTTCGATCAATGCAAAATTAATTCGATCAGCTGATTGATAAGATTATTTCAAGCTTTCCAATGATTACAACATATGTTAGAATATCATGTGTCAATTTTCTCAGTTTCATATGGCGTTCACCTTCCCATATTTATAACCTTACTTAATAGGATCCTTTTTCATCCTTTGAAACCCTTAGAGGCAAAATATCTCAAAATTCGTTGTTAGTGCGCGCCGAGCATGTTGAAGAATATTTGTGCAAAGTTTTAAGTCTGTAGGCCGATTAGTTTGAGGTGTAGTGTGATTTTACATCAAAATTTTCGAAAAATGCCCTCTCCTGTGCTCCTGATCGGAATTTTTCTTCACAGATCTATTTTTTCGTAGCTGAACAAAAAAGTTCCTCATGACTTTGCTGTGCAATGAGCGGTTAAAAAGTACAACATTTTTGGGGGGGCCCAGCTCCCTCAGGGGGGGAAATTTCTGAATATCCTTTCTCAGTGGATGCCTGAGCCTATCATAAACAATTGTGCAAAATTTCAAGTTTTTAGGCTCAGTAGTTTGGGCTGTGGTGTCATTTCAGTCTGTCGGGACTTAGCCTTTTATAGATATAGATTGTTTCCAGAGTACTTTTTCCTTTGTGTAAATTGTGAAATTCGATGATTTTTTTAAAAGTCGTCAAAACAGTTGTTCTACAGATTAAATATCTCGACTATATGTTCTTCTTATAAACTGCTCTACCTACCTACCTCATGCACGAGAAGGAGGTTACAAAGTCCATTTCTCAAGGATGGGGTGGATCCCTCATTAGTTTCCCAGGAAAAAACTCATGCCAGTTGATAGAGCTGATAAATAACTATACAGGGTATGAATTTGAAAAAAAATCGGTCAAGTCATTTTTGAGAGAACCGTGAAAAACATGGTTTTTTAGTAATCATCCGCTATTTTGTTCAAGAATATAATGGAGCTCCTGCAATTTTCCCAAAAATAAGACTCATATCAGTTGATAGGACTTATAAAAATAGCTATCCATGGTATAAATTTGAAAAAATCATTAGAGCCGTTTTTGAGAAAACCGTGAAAGACATGTTTTTTAGTAATTATCCGCCATTTTTCTCAAGAATATAACGGAGCTCCAGCAATTTTCCCAGAAATGAGATTCATGTCAGTTGATGGGGCTTATGAATAGCTTTCCATGGTATAAGTTTGAAGAAAATCGTTAGAGCCGTTCTTGAGAAAACCATGAAAAACATTGGTTTTTAGTAATTATCCGCCATATTGAATTGGATTGAATTTCTTATTGTCGGATCCTCATTGTATAAGGACCCTAAGTTTAAAATTTCAAGTCAATCGGTTAATAATTTATTTATTTATTTATTTATTTATTTACAACAATAATTACAAAATAAATACACACAATAATAAATACACACACACCAACACTCAAAAATCATGTTTTTGGACTCAGGGGATTTAAACATATAGAAAACTTGAAATTAGGGTACCTTAATTTTTTTGGAAAGCAATACTTTCCTTACCTATGGTAATAGGGCAAGGAAAGTAAAATATCAATCTCGTGCACCTGGATGCCCAAATTTCAATTTTCTTTCTAGATTTTACAGAATCAATGTTCAAATTTCATCTATGCTACCATACATGAAGTTCCATAGGCTACATTGTTGTAGCCCAGAAGTGTTTATGAGGAGGTTATAATGCTGTTACAAGACAATCATTTTCAAACTGCCGTGTAGCGTAACGGTAAAACGCTCGCTTACGGAGCGATGGTTCCTTGGTTCGAATCCCGATTCTTCCCAATGGTTTCTTTTATTACGGTTTCTTTTATTTCTTTTATTTCTTTTACCCGATTCTTCCCCTTCTCCCTCCTAAACTGAAAAAACATATGGTAGTTCTGATGTATGCGAGAAGTCAAAAGTCGCGCTATTCTGAGCTTCCTCTGTGCTTCGCGGCAAGGAACAGGATTGGATTAAATCGCCCGCGGAACAACACTATTGGTCTACTCAAAAGCGCGACTTTTGAATCCTTTCGCATATACCATCAGAACTACCATATGTTTTCGGTTTAGGAGGGAGAAGGGAACGTAGGAAAATTCTACAAAAAATCATGAACGATTCCCTTCATACTATTAACACACCCATGAAGTTTCAAATCAATCTGTTCAAAACTAACAAAGTTATAAAGTTTTCTCCAATTTGTTGTTAGTTTATAATCAAAATTAAATAATATCCAACCTGGATATTCAAAACTGATTTATCTCATTTTATTTTTGTTAAAAAATTATTATTCAATGATATTTTAACTTTTCTGAGCTTGTGATCATATGTTTGACGAGTTTCTTCATACCTATATCCAATCAGGTATATCTTATATGATACAGTTCTTGAATAATTAACATTCATTTTGTATACTCTTGTAAATTTTTGTCATTGAGTATACACCTAACTGGATGAATACTTCTTGTACAAATCAATTCATATTCCATATAATTCAATAATATTCTAGTAATTTTAATTAGAATAACATATTATATGAGAAACTGTCATAAGGCTGTCGTTTTAATTCAAGTTCAGTATACTTTCTTGTGCATGTCATTTATCATTGCCATATACTATACGATAGGTATGGATTGAAGCTTGGAATAAATTTAAATAATAGGCGGTGTATTAAAAAAAAAAATAGTAGGCGGTGTTTGGCAAAGATGAATTCTAAACAATATTGTGATTGTGATGTCGAAATGCAATAAACCTTAGCTGCAATAAAACTTTAAGATCTTAGGATGTACCGATGAGTTGATTATCTATAGTTTCTATAATATTACACAAATATATCAAGTAGTCTACCGTTACCATGGCAACGACGCTTATAATACGATCACCGGATTGCCTTGATGAGTGAGAGATGTGGAGTCATCACCTGGAGTGCTGCCAGTACTCCTGGAATGTAGAAGCTCATCAAATTGCAAATTCAACATTTATTCATTGCTAATCTTCTTGTATATCCCGGCTGTCAATTCAAACAGACATGAAAATCTGTTCAATAACAAACACATATCTTTTTACTTTCCTTGCCCTATTACCATAGGTAAGGAAAGTATTGCTTTCCAAAAAAATCTAAGGTACCCTAATTTTCAAGTTTTCTATACGTTTCAAGGCCCCCTGAGTCCAAAAACATGATTTTTGGGTGTTGGTTTGTGTGTGTGTGTGTGTGTGGTGTGTGTGTGTGTGTGGTGTGTGGTGTGTGTGTGTGTGTGGTGTGTGTGTGTGTGTTGTGTGTGTGTGTGTGTGGTGTGTGTGTGTGTGTGTGTGGTGTGTGTGTGTGTGTGTGTGTGTGTGTGGTGTGTGTGTGTTGTGTGTGTGTGTGTGTGTGTGTGTGTGTGTGTGTGTTTGTGTGTGTGTGTATGTCTGTGAACACGATAACTCCATTCCAAATTAACCGATTGACTTGAAATTTTAAACTTAAGGTCCTTATACCATGAGGATCCGACAATAAGAAATTCAATTCAAGATGGCGGAAAAAATGGCGGATAATTACTAAAAAACCATGTTTTTCACGTTTTTCTCGAAAACGGCTCTAACGATTTTCTTCAAATTTATACCCTAGATAGCTATTTATAAGCCCTATCAACTGACATGAGTCTCATTTCTGGGAAAATTTCAGGAGCTCTGTAATATTCTTGGGAAAAATGGCGGATAATCACTAAAAAACCATGTTTTCACGGTTTTCTCGAAAACGGCTCTAACGTTTTTCTTCAAATTCATACCATTTATAAGCCCTATCAACTGGCATGTGTCTCATTTCTGGGAAAATTGCAGGAGCTCCGAAATATTCTTGAGAAAAATAACAGTTACTAAAAAACCATGTTTTTCACGATTTTCTCAAAAACGGCTCTAACGATTTTTTTCAAATTCATACCCTGTATAGTTATTTATCAGCTCTATCAACTGGCATCGCTATCTGCTTTGTCGAATGATAGACAAATAAATCAACACCAATGTTGATCAAATACCGCTAATCCTGGGAAACTAATGGGGGGTCCACCCCATCCTTGAGAAATGGACTTTGTAACCTCCTTCTCGTGCATGAGGTAGGTAGGTAGAGCAGTTTATAAAAAGAGCACAGTCATAGTCAAGATATTTCATCTGTAGAACAGTTGTTTTGACGACTTTTATAAAAATCATCGAATTTCACAATTTACACAAAGGAAAAAGTATTCTGAAAACAATTATATATACACATATATAGTAGTTTCAAATATGTTGCCGCCAATCGTCATTATGTTATTCCCCTAAATTATTCTCGTTTGAGAATGAGGCTTACAGTTCAATGAGCAAGGAAAGTTGTGTGAGTGTACCACACCAGATTTTTTTTTGTTTTACAGAGTATCTCTGTCTCTTCTGAGCAATCTCACAGCCTGATTTGAGACGTCTCTTTGTCTGTACGGCAATATGAATTTAATCTTCAACCTTGATTGTAACTACCTAGATTTGAGTTTATTCACTCATACTGTTCTGTTCTTTTTGTAACCAGGGAAAAGAATTACTATAATGTTATATGTTGTGGTGGTTATAAAGATACAACAAAATTGTGAACAATCTACTATATAATTTAATGAATCTTCAACATATTTTACATTTAAACAAAACAAGATTAATTTTATTATAAAAACATTATTCATATGAAATTAATGGGGAAAACACTCGCTTGCTGCTAATGATGATTCAATCTTTGTGGTTATGATAATTAAGAACAATGATCTTATCCAGTAGTCACCTGCCTTTTGAATATGGCTTCCCCCTTTGGCATCCACTGGTTTAATCGCGACTTTACAGTTAGTATTTTAAAAGAACAAAAATTAACTGAGCCAATGAATAGGCTCAGAACCCGTCTCCCTTAACTATACAATTATTTTTAAACTGCCCGATCTGTGTCAGAATAACCTGTATTATAAAACGAAACGAAATCTAGCCTTTTTCACTGGATCAGCCGGACTTAACTCACAGTCCTAACGAATGAGCTCTGCCCCAAAAGCTAAATTTTGGGTATTAATGTAAACTCAGTCAATGCCAAACATGAAAGCTCTTTCGAATACATATTTTTATCTGTAGCACAGGCGGCACGTTTGTTATTAGAAACAAAAGAGAAGCTAATTTTGACAACAAATGAAATAAACAATCTTGAACAAAGATTGTTCAAAGACAAAAACACTGTTCATTGAACTTTTCATTAAAAGCTCTAAAATTCTGATCAATATGAGATAAATGTATGATTCATATATATGTCCCATATGACCAGGTGAAAATTTCTATACGTGGTCCAGAATCTATTTAAAAAACAAGGACAGCGATTCTTACTTATTTAATGTGATTCTTCCACATTATTTTATTAGTTACTTAAGTTTTATAGTTTTATTAGTTAATAGTTTTATTAGTTACTTGTCGCAGCGACGATCCGTTTTCTGCAGTCATTGAGAGTTGATTGTGTGGGCCCTGTTGCATGGCAAAATACAAGCTAATATTTTAGTAATTTTTTAATCTAATAATAACCAGCTGACTACTAATATTGTTTTGTCATGCAATAGGCCCCTGGTAGACGCACAACATAAACTTTAATGAAATTGATCTTTAACATTGTGCAACATACTTTTGGAAACATATATTTTATTATCAGTGCCATTTTCCGAGTTTTTGATTTAGATAGGCCACTTTCAAGTTACCAAGATAAAATGAATTCTTGAGGAAAACGTTTATTCCATATCATCACTTTTTGAGACATGAGAGCCCAGAGTTGAAATTTCAAGTCATTTTACAATATTGGATGCAAATAAATTCATGAAACTTTTAGAAAACATTCTTCAAGGGATTTTTCACTAAATTACATAATTAATTCTATTATTGGATGCAAATAAATTCATTAAACTTCGAGGAAACATTCTTCAAGGGATTTTTCACTAAATTACATAATTAATTCTATTATTGGATGCAAATAAATTCATTAAACTTTGAGGAAACATTCTTCAAGGGATTTTTCACTACATTACATACTTAATTCTATTATTGGATGCAAATAAATTCATGAAACTTTTAGAAAACATTCTTCAAGGGATTTTCCACTACATTACATACTTAATTCTTCAAAATACAAACTTCAGATAAATTAATTTTATTCAGCATGTAAAGAATTACTCAAATTGATATACCACAGGAAGAAATTCAACGTTATTGAATTCGGTGATAATATGCCACTACCTATGACAGTGAAAGTGACCGGCAGCCCACAGTGAGAATATCATTCCTGTATGTTTCAATGGGACTATTCACACTCGCTCAGCCTTGCTAAGTGGGAATAGTCCAATCAGAACTCAAGGGAATTATATTTTCACTGACACTGATATGTGAGAACCCAGTTTACAAGTAGATCTACAATATTAATCTACAGGTATCTAGAGAAAGGATTTCAAAATTGTAGGTACTGTAGAGCTGAATTCGGACAGTACAGTGATAGTGGAAATATAATTCCCATAAGTTGTAATGGTATTATTCATACTCACTCGGCCGGGTTGAGTGTGAATACTCCAATTAGAACTCGTAGGAATAATATATTCACTGTTGTGTATAATCCAGTTTAAGTGATATTACTTGTTTCACTATGCATTTTATATAGTGACAGTGTTGAGAAGAAGTGCGTGATGAAGGCAGATGGATCATGGAAGATGGAAATTGAGAAAATTGGATTTTGAGCGTAGATAGGGCTGGCAGGCATTGGCAGGATAAATGCAATTACGGTACACGCTGATCACTTGAATGTGGCCACATGTGTCTCTGTCTCACTTCTCCTACAATTCGTCCAACATATTATAGTCTATAGTTACCTGCCTTCCTCTTCTCTGATTGGTGAATTATTCACATATCTGTTGCACGATTATAATGATAATGATGGATGATTATCAGTTTATTAATGTTTTGTGTTCCGATTGATATGAATGTGAATATAACAGAGGAAATATTAGAAAAAGGAGAAAACAAAAGTATAAAATTGAGAGAAAAAGGTACAATGAAGAAGCTGAGATGTAGATGAAAAATCAAAAAGTAGAATAGAAGAAGAAGGAGAAGAAGAAGAAGAAGAAGAAGAAGAAGAAGAAAAAGAGGAAGAGGAAGAAGAAGAACATATTATAGTCTGGTTGCCTGCCTTTATGCCTTTCCTCTTCTCTGATTGGTGCATTGTTCACATATATGTTGCACGATTATAATGATAATGATGGATGATTATCAGTTTATTAATATTTTGTGTCCGATTGATATGAATGTGAATATAACAGAGGAAATATTAGAAAAAGGAGAAAACAAAAGTATAAAATTGAGAGAAAAAGGTACAATGAAGAAGCTGAGATGAAAAATGAAAGAGTAGAGAAGAAGAAGAAGAAGAAGAAGACGGAAGAAGAAGAAGAAGAAGAAAATCTTTCTTTATCTTTAGCTATAGTATGCTATTAGATTCACATTATAAAGTAGGTAGAAATAATAGAAATCATTAGGGTTGTGGAGTTTCATATATTTCCACCGCCTTCTATTTAAGACTAGCTGGCCCGGCGAACTTCGTACCGCCAAATAGTTTAATGCATCTCATGACAAACTTTAGCTGGATGCACACCTGAGGAGGCGCGATGCGGCATTTTATTTATATAGATAATTTTCCAACTGCAAAATAAATAATTTACTAAAAATCAATTGATTCTGAACACCGAAGACAGCACAATTATTCGAAACAAAGTAATGTCTTTAGAGCATGTAAGTTTTCAACCTGAGGCCGCACTGCTGGATGGTTACACACAGAACAGTCATTTTGTTTTTAGTCGGGGAGTTTAGAATAAAATTCATGGTCGGTTATGGAGCAGCACACACTCTTGTCAACTAATTACCGACGGCTGTTGTATGACGCAATGATTATAAAAGCTGATTTTTATTTCTGTGTGTGGCCAGCTCACAAATCTTCTCCCATAAGGATTACATGTAAACTTTGAAGGACCGTAGGAAAGAGTCCTGAAGTCGGATTATGAATTTGATAGGTCATAGGCCTGGTCCTGAACACAACGAACACAACTAAAAAAAATCATCAAATTCGGTGCACACATAAAAAAGTTATTGAATGTCAAAATTTGAGGATCGATTTTTATTTATATAGATGTAGTCTATAGTATGATTCAAGTCAAACCGGTATATCTGATATAAATTTATATTGCTTATTCTTGTTCATAATGATTAAATAATATAATATATTTATTTCATTTTCCAAAAAAATTCTTTCCCATATTCCCAAAAATATATATTTTGCCATATTCCCATGATTTAATAATAAAATTTCAAATTTATATTGCTTATTCTTGTTAATAATGATTGAATAATATAATATATTCCATTTTCCAAAAAAAATACTTTTCCATATTCCCAAAAAATATTTTTTTTCCTATATTCCCATGATTTAATAATAAAGTTTCATAATAAAGATAAAATATTTTCCGTGTTCATTATATTTATAGTCTACAAAAACGATTCGGCATTGGTACAGAGCTAGAAAAGAATGGAGCTATCTGCTTTGTGTAATGACAGACAATGATAGCAAACTAATCAAGTGCTGACTTATTAACGTGAATCTCACTATAGTAGCCTAATACTGTGTCACACATATCGTCGACCAATCACAGACAAGCTGCCATTTCGTCCTAGTACACGCCCACTTTTAACGCAACGTGATTGGTCGAGTTAACTGTGGACTCTATCTGATTAATATGAGCATGTCCCGATAGATGGCAGAGTGCTACGGTACCCTCAAATGTAATTTTGTTCAAAGTCTCAATAAGATTGTATATTTTATTGTGATATTGTAATTGTCTATATTACTGGTCATTACAATAGTACTTTACGTCACAAGTCCGGTAACGATAATTTACCGCATAAGTATGATTGTTTCTGCCCGAAACGTAGTTGAGGGCAGAATTATCATACGATTGCGGTAAATACGTTACCGTACAAGTTACATACAATATTTTTTGTCATACTTATCTGAGAAAGAATAATATTGCTGAGAAACAGAAACCATTACCTGCTGCTGATCGAGCTACTGCATTCTATAAACATGGCCTAGCGCCCGTAGCCCGTAGCGCCTAGCTCATAAAAGACAGACTCTTCGAGCTCAAATAAAATAATACAGGCCTAAATTATAAGATTTCAGATGAGTTCTTATAACTTGAAACTCCTTAAATGAGTTCTCTAATTATTTGAGTTAGTATATTAATTACTCAGGTGATATTAGGACTCAGTAGAGTCCTAACATACTCAACTGTAAAGAGAACATATATGATCTCTTTACAGTATAGTATGCTGTAATGAAAATCACATGTTCTCTTTTTCTGCAAACAGCTGTTTACCGGCTTGATTTGATGCATGGAAAACAGCTGCAATTGAGTAAGTATGACAAAAAATTATTTACATATATTGTAAATTTTGAATGAATTTCCATAAAATAATAGAGCTTCATACATATTGTCCTAAAATAATCAAAATAAGTTAAAAACCCAGGAAATAAAAAAGAAACAGGAAGAGAAGATGAATAATTTCCTTTATTAAGGATGGAGTTGGGACTCTAGATTATCTCTGCCACATGAAACCCTCAAAAAAGAAAAAGTAAAGAACCCTCAAGGGAAAGAGAGAAAAAACAAAAAGAAAGAAGTGTGAAGAAGCAAGCAGGGAAGGTATTTCCAGTTTGTAACTGGTATGTATATATACTAGTAGCTCTGTGAACAGTAGACCTCGCGCAGTTATAAATCACAGTCACTTCTAATACAGTCAGAGTAAATTTTGTCCTGTCCTGTCGTGTCGGCGAGATATCAGTGTATAGACGACTTGGGTTGTTGTATCGACAATGCTAATAATTTTATGTAAACAGCTATATCCTACTATCATCAAGAGCTTAACGAGTTGAAAGCAGAGAAAAGTCAGGAAAAAATACTATGCTACTTCAAGTTATCAATTGCATGCCTCACTGCATGCAATTAATATTCGACACAATAGCTGTTTTCTCACTAAGTTACATTGAGATATTGAATCGCATGCCTTATTGCAAGCAATTTATAATCCAGTCGACAGCTGATTTATGATGAATGATTCTATAGTCTGATTTTTACTCTAATATTGGCGTATGAACATAACTTATCATACAAATGATGAACATTTGTGTTTGTCAACTTGCGTTCAATCTAATAGAATCTATAAGGATTAAGTTATTAACATTTTGTTAATAACTTTGGTGTAAACCCAGCTTAAAGATGCATACTTCTTCAAGGTCTTTGATTGAAAATATAGACCTTATACAAATAAAGTAATAGACTGGCTTCTCCACACATCTGAGTAATCACTTGTCAGCTGATTTATGATGAATAATTCTATAGTCTGATTTTTACTCTAATATTGGCGTACGAAGGAGGCTCCTTTTCCTTTTATATTATCCTTGAAATGCGAAATTTCCAAAAACCTTGTATATACGTCGACGCGCAATTAAAAAAGGAACATACCTGCAAATTTCATGAAAATCTATTACCGCGTTTCGCCGTAAATGCGCAACATATAAACATAAAGAGAAATGCAAAACCGTCGACTTGAATCTTAGACCTCACTTCGCTCGGTCAATAATTATGATTACTCAATCCACTTTCACAGATGGAATTAAATAGAGAATTCATTTATTCAAATGCTAATTAATTAGCATTTTTTAATTATAATTAGCATTGGGAGGTACCGGGTTCGATTCCCGGGCTGGCAACTAATTTTTGGATAGTTGTTCTCATCGAATTTCCATCTAGCTGTTAACCCTGTTGTCAATGTCTGCAGTAGCAGAAGTCTTCGGGGTGATTTACAGCATTTATTTAGGATTTTCGTTAAAAATAATTATAATCCACTTTCCCTTTATGAGTCTACTAAAATAATTGAAATGAAATGAAAATCATCAGTACCCTTTTTTATATTTTATTTTTTAAATGTTCAAACAAACTCAAAAACTACACGCTTAGTTTCAACTTGATTCAAATATTTTCATGATCTTTACTTGAATGAGTAAAGTAAAATATTGGGGGTACAAATCCGTGTTTTTAGGTATTGGGGTAGGGGACATCCCCCTGGATTCCTCCGTGACGCAGAGGGGTTGATGAGATGTGGTATAAAAGCGTTGTGGCGTCGTGACCAGAGACCAGTCGCAGGGATGGAGCTGAACGAGGCGGTTGTGCGTCTGCAGCGACTCCTGGTCTGCGCCGAATCGTGTGGCGTGCCGCGTTATCGCCTCAAAAAACGTCTGCAGTCGCTCGGCTACACACGGCCATCACACGCCAGTGCCACAGCTGTTGTTGGCTGCTTTCTCGTTATCATAGCCGTTGGTTATTCACTTGGTTTGCACACCAAGAGTGGCTTCACGCGAGTCTGGTTCAATTGGAATCATAGACGTCTCAACGATCATATGGTTAGTACACTCTCAAAGTAGCTTACTTCAATCATATCTACTTCAACCAGGAAGAAAAACTACATTTCATTCAATTTCGTTTTATTCATTACCTTGTACAAATAGTTCACTTGGACGAAACTCGTTCACAATCCACTACTTGTGTAAAATTCAATGTAGCATGTGTAAAGTAATGTGTAGCATGTGTAAAATTCGGTGTCCCACAGGGATCAGTTCTCGGGCCATTGCTTTTTATTCTTATGATAAATGACCTTCCTGCTGTTCTAAATTGCCGTTCAATACTGTATGCTGATGACACAACATTTATCAATAAATGTACTGACCTTCAAAATCTTAAAAATCTAACTGAGACCACTCTGATGCAAGCAGCGACATGGTTTAGGGCTAACGGCTTCATGCTCAACGAGAATAAAACACAGACTATGCACTTCACCCTTAGAGGTGGCTTAGATTGTGTGGATGCAATAAGCGATGTAAAATTTCTGGGGATATTCATTGACAGATATTTGACTTGGGAAGCTCATATTAATTATATATCAAGCAAACTTTCAAGAGTGATTTATCTGATCAGACAACTGAAAAATCATGTTCCAGATAATTATTTAAGATCGATATATTTCGCCTTTTTTCAGAGTATTGCAACATATGGCATACTACTGTGGGGAAATAGTAGTCATGCAGAAAATATTTTATTATTGCAAAAGAAGGTGGTCAGGGTTTTAACTGATTCTCATAGACTAGCACACTGTAAGCCTCTTTTCGTCCAGCTTAGAATAATGACAATAGTGAATTTTTACATATATACTGTATCGTTGCATGTTAAAAAAACTCATCCAATTTAAAATTAAGGCATCAAACTCATAGCTATAACACAAGAAATTGTCATAGGATTGATATTCCCTATCATAGGTTATCCAAAACAGCCAAAAGTTATATGATACATTTGGTATGAAAATTTGCAATAAATTACCTACAGATTTAATATCAGAGACAGAAAAGAAATTTAAGACGAGATTATTGAATTGGCTTGTGATAAATCCGTTTTATAGTGTTGAAGAGTTCTTTGAGAGTGAAATAATTGTTGCTTAGAGTTAAGAGGTTTCTATTTGTATTTATATATTGTTCTAAAGGCTTAAGTTGTGCTGTAAGGAATATGTTTTGTACATTCAAATGAATATTATTAATGTATTTGAAAAATCCAATTGACTTACAGTTTACTTAGGTACTGTATTATTTTAAGACTCAGTAATGTAATTTTGTATGTACAGCTGCTGTAAAATTTGATTTTATCTTTTGTCTTACTGTAATCAATATTTGACTTTGCCTATTGTTCTAAGAATTTAACGGCAATAAAATCATATTTATTATTATTATTATTATTATTATTATTATTATTATTTATTATTTATTATTATTTATTATTTATTATTTATTATTTATTATTATTATTATTATTTATTATTTATTATTTATTATTTATTATTTATTATTATTTATTATTATTTATTATTTATTATTATTTATTATTTATTATTATTATTATTTATTATTTATTATTTATTATTATTATTATTTATTATTTATTATTTATTTTTTATTTACTATTTGATGAGAGTTTTTGGTTCCCCATGTATGAAAATATTGTTGATTGATAAAATAATAAAATAATGTTCATTGACTATACCGCTTACATGAAACAAATATCACCAAATATTCTCAAATATTGAATACTAGTAGTTCTGTGAACAGTAGACATCGCGCAGTTATAAACCACAGCCTCCTCTTACACTGAGGAGTAAATCCTGTCTGAATGTCGTGTCGGCAAGATATCGGTGTGAAAACGATAATGGCTGTTGGGGTTGATGTATTACAAATGCTAACATCAAAAAATAATCTTCTGCAAGACATATACTGGCAACAGGTCAGCCCGAGTTGAAAGCAGAGAAAGGTCGAGAGACAATACTATGTTATTTTAGTTATTAATTGCATGCGTTTACACATTGCATTGAATAGTGCATAAAAATTGCATGCGATGAGGCATGCAATTAATAGCTAGTCCACACAAAACCTGATTTTTACCAAGTTACATTGAGATAACAATTGCATGCAATGACGCATGAAATGAATAATCCACTCGACAGCTGATTTATGATGAATAATTCTATAGTCTGATCTTTACGGTAATATTGGCGTTAGAAGGAGACTCCTTTTCCTTTTGTATTATCCTTAAAATTTCAAAAAACCTTATGCATACGTCGACGCGAAATTCAAAAAGGATTGTCAAATCTCAAACCTGTCAAATTTCAAGAAAATCTATTGCTGCGTTTCGCCGTAAATGCGGAACATAAATATAAACAAAAAACATAAAGAAAAATGCAAAACCGTCGACTTGAATCGTAGACCTCACTTCGTTCGGTCAATTATTCTATATCTTATTAAAAATGCTTTTGTGTATGATGTAACGAAACATCATTGCTATGAACAAGATTTGACCAAAGTGAACGCTTTTTTTGTGCATTTTTACAAACCATATATAGGTATTATGTTATCAAAACATCCATAATCATGTGAATAACTATTATCTCAATTAGAATCATTCATGTTAAAATTAACTTTGGTGAAATTGATGTTTTTATGACTCTTGTGAATTGCATAAATTAAAGTAGATATTTGTAAGTGGTGTGGTAATTATTATAAATATACAACAACTTGCATTTTCAGTGCATTTAACTTGGAATTAATTAAACTTGCATTTTTTATCAATGCTACTTGTGATAGATGAAAATTTGAAAGATGATATGTTATGTTTTGTCACTTGTTTGAAATGCTCCCAAACTTTATGAATGGAATATAAGAGAGCGCAGCTCGAGAGAATATAACTGACGCACATCATATTAAAATTGGAAAGTCTGTATGTTTTGATCATCAGTTAGTAGATTTTGTGTTTGTGTGTGCTCTTATATTGACTAGGAGAGCAAAGCTAGTCTGGTCACCAACCGAACTAAGACAGTGTACAAACTTCTCTGGAAGTACCTTATGTATTCATGCAATCATTACTAATCTACTTTAACCAATACCATACCATCCACACCGCCAAGCGTTTATAAGGTCCCACATTTTTTATATTTTTTATCAAGGTGACAAAGGTCAGATCTGAATATTTTTGTAAATTTATGTGTGTGTCTATGTGTTTGCCATACGCTAATAATATAATAATGATATCAGTTAGTAGAAACTTATCTCTAGAGTTATATAGACACTTATCATTCCCTTTACAATAGAATATACTACAATATCTCAATCTATTTGATATATTTAATTTTTAATTTTGCAGTGCACTATTCGTATGCCAGATGTATTAACAAGAGCGGTGCGCCCACCGGAGGATTGTCAATTTTGTCGAGATGTTTCTGCTATTGATATTAGAGACAATCTGGATCCAAAGGAGTTTGAAGAGTTGTGAGTAGATATAAAAAAGATTATAAGACCTATAATATTGATAAAAAATGTTCTTATGAGTCCCTTAAGGTTCAACCTCGCCTGAGTATATTGTAATTTAAGCTGTCAATATGGGCATCACGACTGTTATCATATATCAGCCAGGACCAACAAGTTACCGTGCCCATTCGATAACAAGGGAGTGACCTGGCCGACAAAAAATAATTACCGTATTTATCGCGAGAAAAAATACTCTTTTTTTAAAAAAGAACTCAATGATTCTTTGCAGCATTAATTTAGTGATAAATTGATCAAATAATGCAAATATATTGAACATACGTACATGTTTCCAATAAGATGAAAAAATACTATTTCATTTTGATAATATCACAAATGTTCCTTACCAAAACAAAATCCGTTCTTAGAAAAGCATGGTATGGATTTTCCTTAATATTTTCCTGTCGTTGGAATTTTCAATCATCTGTGGAGGTGATATGTGGTAGAAATCCATATCTGTATCATGGAAATACTTAGTAAGAAAATAATGGAAATGTTTTTGGTCCAGTATTTTCTTTAACCTCCTAGTCGTTACCCCGGGTCCCAGGGACCCGGGCAATTTTCGTTCTAGTTATAATTTTGCTTCCGTTTGCTTCACTGTCTATTGTGACCCATGTAAATTCATGTCAGTAGACACTTAAACTTGATGTAGAGTGTTAGTGCTCTGTGAATTGTTGTTTTCGTGAAATTACGTTTCTGGGTCTCAGGGACCCAAGGGTCACGACTAGCGTATTTTTTTTTCGTTCTTTTCAAATGCACATTTTTATGCAATAATGATTGGATTCAAGCAGTCCATATGTTGATTTTGAACAGAGACTTCGAAGAATGTACAAATTGACTTCTAGATCTCTATTTCAATGACATTGGTGAGGCTAAAAATAAATTCATAGTTCAAGATAAGAATACTGACCCAGTATCAATATCTGGTAAACTGAAAGCTTGAACTACCTGATGAAAACTACTCGATATTGTCAATCCTACTAATTTATTGAACAATAATAATATGAGATACTAGTTTCAGCTGCTACGCCATTATCAATCTCACATAGTGGAGACAGCTGTTGGTGGAAAACGTAGATAATCATTCCTTGGGAAAGGAGCCTGAATACAATTGGTGTGGAGCAGTAGAGTACAGTTTCACCACCTCATACATGAGACAAGAATAAATAATGTTATTGTTTTAGGTATGCATACACTAGTAGACCAGTGGTAGTGAGTGATGGCACACTAAACTGGACTGCCCAGCAAGTATTCTCCTTTGACTATTTCAAACATCTCTACAAAGACTCGGCCGAAAAAAGTGTGTGCCAATTTTTCCCCTACGATTCAGAGTTTAGAACTTTGTCAGAGGTTTTCAACATGAGTAAAGAACGAGCTACAATGAACGATGGTACAAAGCCCTGGTACGTTGGCTGGTAAGTTGACTAAATTTTTAACATTTTCCCTTATTTCTCTAACAATTATTGCATTTAATTCTCTTGATAGAATTCATAACAGAAATTTTACATAATCTTTATTGAACAAAAATTCAAAGTAAATGCTGTTTCGTTGAGTACCTAATAATAATTATTCCTTCCAGATAAAAAGACTAATAAATTGTCAAAAACCACAGATTTATTGATAGTTGGAAAGTTTAAATGTTTTATTGAAAGTTCTCTGATAGTTTATCAGAGATTGACAATGGTGTACCTAACAACCGAAACCGGTCTTTCTAACTACCTTATCACTTAATCTGTGGTTTTTGACAATTTCTTAGTCTTTTTATTTAATATGAATAATTACCACAATATCAACTTCTCAACTACACAAAAATAATTATTCATTCATTCGGATTTGAACAAGTGCAATTTCACATTAATTTCCTTCTGTGAAAATTCTACTGTATCATATTATTTTCATCTCCTGGTCACACTCAAAACTTGATCATTACTGTTCATAAACTCATTTTGATCCAGTTTAAACAAGAAATTGGGTCATGAATTTATGAATATTGAATAATCAAAAATTTGTGGAAGATTAATATGAATCCATGTGAACATTTATAAAAAAGTGAAGAGAAGCAATTTGTATGTTAATAAATTATTACTCATCAGTATCAATATTGGAATCAGCATTAAATGAATAGAATAATGTGAGGTATTTTCTGCCGTTAGTTTGTTTGCATTAAATAGGTACCTAGTTGAAGTTTAAATTTCTCTCATAGTCTTCATCCTTGAACTACCTATTAGCATAGAGAAACAATAGCATAAGTTGATATCCCATGGTATAGGGCGTTTATGTCACAATTTTTACTGTTATCTGAAGCCTATAGTCCACGTAGTTCTTCCCCGTGAAACTTTATGACGCTGTTAGTCTCTCATATTGTGCCGTTCATACACTCTCACCCGGTCAAAACAGTAAAAATCGACAATAATCGACAGTAATCGGCTTCAGATAACAGTAAAAGTTGTGACATAAACGCCCTATACCATGGGATATCCACTTATGTATTGTTTCTCTATGCTATTAGTAACTAATTAGACTTTATGGTTCACTTCTTCTACTTTTACAGTAGGTACCTACTATTTAAATTAGTACCATTACTAAATTCAATTCCAAATGCCTATTTAAATTACAATACTACTCATGTTTAGAATATTATTGTGAAAGTGAACCATAAAGCCTGGTTTTCATTAGTAGAGTTAGTGGTAGAGTTGCCTGGGCAAGTACTAACTATGTTGTGAACTCTCCCAATAAAAACGTTCATGGTAGAGTACTAGTTTTTAGAAGAGTAGAGTGGGATAGTACTCTACCACTTGCCTTTCCCCACCACCGATTCTCACTCCACTTTACCACTATTATGTTAATTAATTTATTTATTTATTAGGTTAGCACAAACAATACAATGATCGGAGAAGAAAAGACAGGCTATTGCCCAAAACTTTTTCAACTTCCTAATTTAGTTTCAAAATGTCCAAATATTATGTATAGCTTATGTCCATTTCAATTTTCTACACCAGATCACAATCTTAATGAAAACAGTCTTGAGCTAGTAGAGTAGAGTCGTGCCGTAGACTATTAAGTTTAAGGAGTATTGTTATTTATTAAAAAGTAGGCATATCAATTTATTAAAATTCATTAAAAAGTGTTAATAAGTGTTTAAGTGTTAATTTATTAAAAAGTATTGACATTAAAAGGTTAGCTCTGTTTACTAGACAACACACTTTACCTACTATTCTCAATCGTAGTGAAAACAGTTACTCGACCAAGTAAAGTAGAGTAGAATTAGTATGCCAGTTACTCCACCACTAATTCTACTATTGAAAACCAGGCTTATATAGTTTAATTAGTGCATAAGTTTCAAGTTTGTGCATTAGATAAAAAGTTTTAGTTTCAACATAATTCAATTAGGTCTATCTTTATTATCAGCTGTTTGGCGATAATATTGAATTGAATTGAATTTAATGGTTGTAATATTTGAATTGTATAATCATCAGGAGCAATTGTGATGGGAAAGCGACAGACAGTCTGCGCCAGCATTATGACCGGCCTTACTTTCTACCAGTCAATGCAGAGAACAACAATATCGATTGGATTTTCATGGGCAGTCCTGGATATGGTGCCAAAATGCATGTACGTTCCATCAACCAACAAATTAATACTTTCTTCCTTCATCCTTCCACAATACTATGTTCTTTCAAATTCAGATATTTCTTAATGGGATGGAAAAGTCAAGATTATAATTTTATATAGAATTTTTCTTCTTTTCACTCTTTTTAGTATCCACACAAGATACTGTGTGTCATGTAATAATTGTAATTATATCATGGCTGGCAACAACTACGTTGTTTTATCAGCTGTTAATAGCCTTTTTAACAGACATAATAATTTTAGCTGTAGCACCAGTCGTTATTAAGAAAAAATTGAAAACCCATTTTTTAACTTTGAAGTTTATTTTTAGAGCAGGAATTTTTATTTTCAATCTAAAAATCCACCAGTTAAGTCTGACAGCTAATATGCCTTCTGTATTATTTTATGAATATTTTGACATATATAACATTATTGCACTCTTGTTTTTAATCCAGTTATTCTGTCTAAAACAAAACCATGACCATCTGCCCACCTTGGGACAGCCCACATTGGGACACTGCAATCATAATGCTCCTATTAGAATAATTATCATTGCTTCAAAATCTTATTTTACTTAAAGTAGGCTACATATCAATGAAATAAATTATAAATACATATGATATTATGATTATAGCCTGTAATGTAGCTTCAGAGGCATTGATTCAAACACAATTTGAGAGTTTCAAATGATGTATTTTAAACTATTAATATTTATAATGAAATTTAAATTCAAATATGTTTTTGATAAATTAACGAAAATAATGGATTGCTTACTTTTAATTCAATGTTCCAACCTGTGCCGATCTTAAGCCCAGGTTGTGACACTCCCAAAAAAATTGTTTTTGCAATAAAAAAATCAATTGACAATCAATGCAGTTGCCATCCTCAAGGATGAAAGTGTAACAAACTACAATAAATATAAAATTAAAAAATGAAGATTTTTTTAATTTTGTCCAAGTTATAGCTGTTTAAATTTTGGTGTCCCAACGTGGGCTAGTTTACCGTATTTTATTTCACAGTTTCTTTGAACCTGGCCGGCAAATAGGTATTTATTATAAATAATAATTTGTATACCACCATCAGCATTAATTTCTCTAACACTGAAAGATAAAGCCAAAAGCTAGACCAGGGAAAGAACCCCCCCTTCTGAATGTAAGAGGCATATAATATTATGCTTTGAAATTGTATTGTTGACAGGTTGACAATGTTAATCTGCCGTCGTGGCAAGCGCAATTACGAGGCAAGAAGAAGTGGAGCCTCCAACCCCCTCCTGAATGCCTCTATCAATGCAAAAAAATGAGTATTGTTGTCGAGCCTGGCCAAATAAGTGAGTAATTATTGAAATTGAGAAAATTTATGTAATTGGTTTTAAAACATATCTTGCAAGTAGAAGAGGTAGAGTCAGCGTGGTTTTGTTGCCTTGATCCTGTTGTTTATTTGAAAATGTATTTATTTATACATAAAGTTTTGCTCTTCTTTTTGCAAAGTTCATAATATAATAAATAGTTTATTTTCTAGGAGCTAGCTAGTTTTTCACAATTTAATTAGTCGATTTATTGATAAATCTAATTAAATTAATCTATTTGAAGAACTAGTTTATCACAATTCAATTTATTATCAGTTTCCTTAAAATAAGTAATAATACACCTTTATTGCGATACTAATGACAACCTCTGGCCTTAATGCCGATTTCCAGAAGTTTTGTGCTGAAGCAAAAGGTTCTCATTATGAATATTTTTTAAAAAATACCTCTTTCTATTTGATTTTTAATTTTTTTGAAGAAGTTATCAATTGGATCAAAAACATAAAAAATCATCCAGCTCATATTTTAATTTGCATGAATGTTTATGCTTATTCAACATAATTTCAGTTTTTTTTTCTAAAATAAAAATACAGGGGTTCAAAAATTGACTGCTTGATACCGGTAGGTCTTCTCCATTAGATATTATATCTATAATATACACTGTATATTCATTACTAGATATTATTAGATAATATTCTACTACTGTATATAATTAACATAGTATTTACTATAATTCTTGTTATGAGTGCAATAGTATGTAGTTCCTGGTGCCCTCAAATATGTGTATTTTCAAATAAATAAATATACTGTACTATGTAAATAGTATATACATAGCTCCTCAGGGTACAGAAGCTGATCATGAGGGTCATCAACCAGAAGCCTCTACGCTATTCATCAGACCAGCTATTCAATGAGTTTGACGTGATGGATGCAAGACAGCTTTACTCCAAGGAGATACTATGCAGATTACACAAGAACCCAACAACATTTCAAACTAGAAACCACAACCACAACACCAGATACAGGAATCTTCTCATCACCAGTGTTGCAAGGAAGGCACTATACCAGAGACATTTCAATCATTTAGCACCAAAATTATATACTAATCTACTTCCTGCAAACTTTAAACAAATTAATTATCCTAGAAAGTTCAAAACAATAGTACACAATTGGTTGATGAGCAAAGGCAGACAGAACATAGAAAACATTATTTCAAACAACAACTAACCACCTAATGACTCACTAAACATTAACTAATTAATAATACGCTCAAAAAAACTAACAAAACCTACTCTAGAACATGGTACGCCATAGTGGAGTAGGTCAATTTCCACACAGAAAAAACTAAACAAGTAGGGGACACATTTTTGAACTAACAAGAATTTTTTGTAACTAACTATTGTATGTAATATTGTAATTTATATAATATTTTGTGTAATTGATGTTGTAGTTTTCGTTTTTTGGGAAATAAACATTTATTTATGTTAACATAGTAGTTAAGTTGGTAGTTGCCTGAATATTATTCCTACTTTGCAGGGATATTTCATATATATATATATATATATATAATTACTTATAATTCTACTTTACTCAACATAGTGGGTGCATGAAATACTCCTAGTTTGTTGTGATATTGGAATATAGTAGTTCAATATGCTCTAATAAAGATGGTTATGAAAATGCTTTGTAACCGAGGTTGAAATAATGGAACACTAAACTTTTCATCCAAAATAATAGTTTCATCATTAGATGGTAATTGAATTCACTTTGAAAAATAGTTGTCTAATATCCTACCCAAAGCTCTTTTGGAGAAGTGTTATCCCTATTACCGTAAAGATTAATTAAATTATTGCAGTGTATATTTTATAGTTTATTATTTATTTTGTAATTGATGAGGAAATACCGGTAAATGAATAAATTAAATAATTGATGAATAAATAGGACTATATTGTACGACATTTTCCTGTTTCTCTATAAGTTGATCACAATATCTTTTGACATTGGACTATAAATTATGATTAGTATCGATAAAAGGTCAGTTTTGAGAGCATCAATAGCAGAAATATGACATAATATGAGCTTGTCTGTTCCAGTTGTCCAGTTTATCCGAGATAAAAATAATGGAACACTAAACTTTTCATCCAAAATAATAGCTTTATCATTAGATGGAAATGAATCCACTTTGAAAAATAGTTGTCTAATATCCTACCCCAAGCTCTTTTGGAGAAGTGTTATTCCTATTACCGTATTTTATTATTTTGTAGATTAATTAAATTATTGCAATGTGTATTTTATAGTTTATTAATTTATTTTGCAATTGATGAGGAAATACCGGTAAATGAATAAATTAAATAATTGATGAATAAATAGGACTATATTGTACGACATTTTCCTGTGGCCTATATAAGTTTAGTATGTTTATTTTTTATGTTTTTTAGTTTTAGTTTACTTTTATAAGTAAGTTTT
Organism: Nilaparvata lugens; assembly: GCF_014356525.2. NCBI lineage: Eukaryota > Metazoa > Arthropoda > Insecta > Hemiptera > Delphacidae > Nilaparvata > Nilaparvata lugens. The sequence continues at coordinate 101,190,809 of NC_052518.1, forward strand.
TTGTGGCCTATATTCGTTTCTCCATAAGTTGATCACAATATCTTTAGACATTGGACTATAAATTATGATTAGTATCGACAAAAAGGTCAGTTTTGAGAGCATCAATAGCAGAAATATGACATAATATGAGCTTGTCTGTTCAGTTGTCCTAGATACGAACAAATGGTACCATGAGACTAGAATTGTGTCGCAAGAGATGAGTATCACGATTGGTGCAGAGTATGATTGAACATTCAACCAACAATCTCAACATTTGGACTATGGTTACCATACAATACATATATACCGTACAGCAAAACTAACAGGAATTTCGGATATTCTCCTCTACTTCGATAGGAAACTGTATTAGAATTTGCATGTAAAAGATCAATAAAGAATTATACAAAACAGTGGTTTTATTTTTCACAATGTGGGTGACAAAACAACAGGCTACCTTTGCCTGTGTCAAATATTCTAATACTTTATTAGAGCGGTCCGTAGACGCTTAATATTAGTATACAAATATCAGTACCTACTTATAACATTAGGCCACACAAATAGATTAAAATTGTTGCTGTAATATTTTCTAGAAATTCTACTTTTATTGTACCGTACTTATTGTTGTATTGACACCTCCTCTACACACGGATTTGTTCCATATTAGATGAGTTATTTTCAGGGAATGTATTGTAAAATGTACACTTCTGAAAATAAAATGAACTTGAATATTAGGCCTGATGTTATAAGTAGGTACCGTACTGATATTTATTTATTCATTTATTGTACAAAATACTACAATCATACAATACTATTGTACAAATATCAGTACCTACTTATAACATTTGGCCACACAACTAGAAAAAACTTGTTATAATAGCTTATAGAAATTATTCTTCCATTATACTGTACTTATTGTTGTATTGACACCTCCTATACACACGGATTTGTTCCATATTAGAGGAGTTATTTTCAGGGAATGTAGATTGTAAAATGTACACTTCTGAAAATTAAATGAATTTGAATATTAGGCCTGATGTTATAAGTAGGTACCGTACTGATATTTACTTATTTCATTTATTGTACAAAATACTACAATCATAATATAATTATGACATTGAAGGAAAAACTAGGCTGAGCCTGTTCTATTTCTCTCCAAAAATTTTGATAAAATGTTGTTAATGTTGTAATATATTGTACAATAACGCATTGACCGTCTAGGGATCGCTCTAGGGCCATGACAGAGATGCATGGTCTCTAATGTCTAGTCAAGTGTGAGCATAGGTGTATATTAGGCTTCTTTCAGTTTGAATAACTTCTGCGTCACTTGATACATTGATGAAAACATTATATTTGCTGAGTGCGGTAAAAAGGCAATCATAATCATATGAGCTTCATATCATAGAGAAATCGTACGCTCCTGTATGCTCATTATAAAGACTCTTTCCAAAAATGTAATCTTAAAATTGTGTAATTGAATAAAAAGATAAATATGTTGTCAAATTCTACACTGTTGTTTTATTTAGTACACGACCAAGGTTTCGTGACCACAACGGTCACATTTTCAAGTTGTTAGTCAACAGTTGACAACATATTTGTGTTTTTATTCAATTATGGAACGGTTCTACAATATTGACAATGACTCAGTCGAATTTTTAAAATTGTGTCTTCAATGGTAAAGTTTTATCGGAAGACAATTAAATGATTTTTATGAATTTTAAACATAATTATTATTAGTATTCATCTCATTATGTAGCCCATTTTATTATCAAGGATGCTTATGAACATTTATTCATTTCTTATCATCAATGCAACAAACACACATGATCATAAAATGATTGAAAATGGAATAGCATATGCTTAGTTTAATTTTCTATTATTTCCGTTTTATAAATGAATGAATTCCTAATGAATTTATTGTCAAATACAAGAAATATTTCAACAAATAAAATAATCATTAAATTACAATACTTTTTGGCGTGACTGGAAAAAGAAGCCTTGAGCTCCAGCCACGAGTTATTAAAATAAGAAATACGTTTTTTAATCTAATAACAGCAGTACAAATGATACAATTCTGTTGATGGATGATAATCTATGGATGTTGAATTTTATCAATAATCAAGTACTTGATAAACAAAATATAGATGCACAGAAAAATAATATAAAAATTGTCGAGTTTTAATAATTTTCACACAATTAATATTGCCAAAATTGGTGTTTTAGCCAACTCAATTCTCAATTTTAAAATAATAGTTTTGTTTTACCCACGATTTTATTAATCTCAATTTGGTTTTGGTTATTTTACCCTTAATAAAGTCTTCCGGAATTTTAATTTATTAGTTTATTACTCTGATACTCAAATTAGTGTTAACTAGATGTTAATGAAGTAAAATTAATATTGAAAGCATTTACTATAGTTCGCCGTATATTATAAGGGATTGTGCGACGGGTAAATTGATGTGTATTTTTAGAAGGAATTAAATTTGTCACATAAGTTTGACGTAACGTTGGTAGATCTATCTCTTCAAATATTAATCTGCTGGGATTTGAAACGTTCTAAAAATTAAACTTTAATAAGATAAACTGGGTCACTTCATATTAGTGCTTTGGGTATTAAGCACTAAAAAATCATTCTATATATGGGCCTATCAACGTTTTTTAGTGAGGACTAACTCATGTATACAAAAATAATATTGAAAACCAATAAAGAACCCTTTCACAACTTTATTTATTTCTCACATATTTCGACTTCTAATGTCATTTTCAAGTAAGTGAACCTTGAAAATGACATTAAACGTCGAAACATTTTGCGAGAAATAAAATCAAGTTGAAAAAGGGTATACTTTGATTTATAATGTTTATTATATCCTTGATTTCATATGCATTAGCAGCATAGCAAATTGACAAGGAATAATATTTTTATAGAGTCTAATATTTAATTATATTGAATTGAAACAGTGCTGATGAAAATCAACGACATGCCGTCTCCAGTTCATCAAAGACAAATATTTCGTACTGTGTAAATTATATTTCTACATTTTCCATGTTTCTACAGATACCGCGAGAAACATAAATGCATGTTTCTGTATGCACTCTGTGAATTTCATCGAAGAATAGATACAATTTTCATAGTAACCTGATTCCATGTTGTGAGACATAAGATGACTGAGCTCATCTGAAGACTCAGTAGCCAACAATAAATATCCAACCAAGTGTTAAGAAAGTAATGGTAGCTGCTTCTTATCTGAGCCAGCACACTCAATCCGTTTCTATGACGACAACGAATAATGTGCTGGGCACCTCTGCACTCTGCACCTACCTCCACATTATTCCTGCTTTTTCCGACACACCTCTTGTGCTCTTCACGTCAACCAACAACAACAACAACAACTTTGAAAACAGCTATGAAATAAAAATATGTTTCAATAATGTAGTAGAAATGAGACTGATGTGGACTCTTCAAGCTATGAAATCCAACTGAAGGTTTAATTTATAGAGAGTAAAAAAGAAACACGTACCGCACGATTTCATTCCTGGGGAGACAAATGAATATTTCAGTTTAATGCACACCTGAAGTGAAGTATATCAATGAGGCTACTTGAATGTTTAATTATAGAAAATTACTAGTAAACCCTTAGTATATGTTTATATAAAATACGATGACTATAGTTCCGGGCATTCATCCCATTCTCAGTGTCGAATGAATTCAGTAGACAAAATTTAATATTTAATACAATATTTAATATTGTATTGTCTTTTTTAGCAGCTGCTTCATTTTATATGTTTAATGTCGAACATTGGGCAACTTACTGGGCTATGATTTACATATCTACTCAATGATACATGAAACATTAAAATTAATTAAATTAATTTATATATATCCCACCTGATATATCTGAGATTGACTCAGAAGCTTTGTTGAAGGACTGGCTGATCGAAAAATCGTTTTACAGTGAAATGGAACTTTTTGAATTGAGAGGTTTCTAAAATAATGTAATTCTTGTCAACTTGTCATCGTACGGTATTGAGTTATTTTTAATTTCAATTTATTTGAAATTTAATGTACCAAATTTAATGTGATTATGTATTTGACTTGTGTCAATATTGTATTAATGTACAATGCATGACATCAATAAAAAATTAAATTGAACATTAAACGGTTTTCGGTAGCTGGCTTATTTATTCCAGATCTTTCAGTTTTAACATGCTTTCAAATATTGGCACATGATAGAGATAAATTGAACCCAAAGGTAGAATTCCAGATATATTTGGACTCAAAATTGAATAAACGTATATGCTAAACATTATCCTTGCTGAAAACCATAATCCAATATTTGAAGGTTTTAAAACTAATACATATGAAATAAGGCAGCTGCTAAAATCATTTGTGATGGTGGCCTCGAGGGCTCAAAATTAACGTGTGTGTTGAATTGTTTGCTGTTTAAGTTTGTTAATATGTATTATTTTTCGCCGTGAGTTAAGTTGAAGTAGTTTATTAATTATTTGAAGTGAATATGTCAATGTTTGTTTGAATTAGTAAGTTATCCGGGAGTAATCAGTGTAGTGAAAATTTCTAAATAGTAATGGATTTATAAATTGATCGATTGTTAGTGCCATTATATTTTCTAGCTCATGCTAAAAACCCTTGAATGACCGAGTCCCTAGTATCATAAATTAGTAATTGAGAAATGAGTAAAATCAACGCTACCTTCGTGAACAGTTAGAATCCAGATAAGCAGTTAGCAAAATCTTACATGCAGTCATCTTGAATTTTTAGAATGTGCAATGAACCGATTTAGATTATTTTTGTTATTGTCCAAATTTAAATTAGTTTAATTCATTTAATAAAATTTTACAAGTTCAATAGAATGCTAGAGTTTGTTGTTTAATAAAGTCCCATGACTCGCCCTTTAGAATTTAGAGATCTCTTAATTCTACCCCCCTTGTGGGTTGGTTACACATTCAATACTTTTCATAATATGCAGATCATAACCCAATATTCTACATTAAAAACATAAAATGAGCCAGCTGCTTGAAAAGTTAATAATTGTTTTCTGCAGAATAATAATTCATTTTTACACTTAAGATGGAAAATACCGGAAACTAGTAGTGCTTTACATAAAAATATGATAGGAAAACTAGTAATTTTTATAATTGAATATACCAACAAATATGACGAGTTTCTGCCCTGAATATTCAAAATATTATAATATCCACTCTCACATGGTTTTCATATTTTGTGAATATGTGTGCTTGTGATTTCTAGTGTGAATCATACAAAACTTTATATTGATATTTAGGGATGTTGTGGTACCTATATTTTTCCGTAATGAATTAACTTAATTTAACTCTTCATCTAAATGCCAATGATTTGCATCCAAGATTTTTGTTCATCACCTCTTGTTCCACAGACAGCACAGTTATTCGTGCAAATATCTATCACATAAATGCTCTTCAAGCAAGGACTGCTAACAAAGGATAGTTGACCGAACGTATAGTGAGGTCTATGTGCAAGACTTCTCACATGGCGTGCCGCTTATTTGAAAGATTTGAAGCAGCCTTTCTCAAAAATAAGCACATGTTTTGTATTATTATAAAATTATTTGATTGTATGGTATGATAAGATATATTGTGGTATTTCTCCATAATAGAAAGAATAAGATGTTGATATTGTCAATAGGTACCACTTTAATTTAATCGAAAATTAATTCATATTACAGAACCAGGTTTCATGGTAACACCTACCACATCTTCAGCTGAACTTGTGATTGGAGTTATTATTAAAAATTTATTTTATTTTGTATCATTGCATTGTTAAGTGGTTCATAATATATTAATTTGGCAAAATGTTCTAGAAGTTGTTGTAAATTCATCCTCATAAACGTGAACCTAATCATTCATCATTTATAATTATTAATGTAATTTATTATATATATTTAAACGATAATAACAATATTATTATTTAAATAATTCCTGAGTACAAGATACTAAACGTTCTTGATTGATTCATTGAGTACTTTATGTAGATTACAATATATACTGGCTTATACACTTATTTTTTCTGCATGTTGTATATGTATTATAATCTTTGTAACTTGTGGATCTCTATCTTGAGTTGCTGTCCACTGTTATTTTATTGTATCTCTAGTAGAGTAGTCTTTTTGATGTATTTTTCGTTCGCAGTGTAGCTCTAGTAGAGTAAGCCATTAGCTGTATTGTTTATTTGTTTTGTTTTTTCTCATTGTATTTCTATAGTGGAGCAGAATGATAATACTGCATGCTTAGTTTTCTATTACTCTTAATTTTCACGCATAAATAAAGTCAAATTTATTATTATTATATAGAATAGCTTACAATACAGCAAAATTATAGATGAATTTACATAATATAGACTAAGAAAATAATTATTGAATTGAATATGATATGAAAAAATCATTTGTAATAACTTTAGATAATTATATTGTTAAGCATCTACATAAATTGGCGGAGCTTTGGACTTATCGGTCTGCATGCATAATCAGTGGCGGTTCTAGACATAAAAAACTGGGTAGGCAAAACTTATCATACTGTAGGTCTATTCATAGACCTACGGTAGGGCAACTTAATTAATTCATGTAAAAAAGACGTCAAAGCGTATAGGTATTAAATGAAGATGTATTAATAAATATAAAATTATTAATACTCATATTTAATTGTTCAATTCGACACTATTTTGCTAATAGGCCAACCATAATTTTGCTGTTTTAATCATTCTTTCAAATAATATTTCAATTTGATACACTTTAACATTATTTAGAACATAGAGTAATACATTTTATATTTACAACTGTAGTCTTCTTTGCCCAACATTGCTGAACGAATCTAAGATTTTTTCAGGGTTCTTAATCAGCCTTTCACTTTCCTCTCGTTCAATAGATAAAATTGAAAGATTAGTTAGACGTTGTGTTGTCATTGTAGACCTTAGGTATGTTTTCCCCGCTCTAAGCATAGAAAGCCCTGCGTTCACGCACTGCAAATGTGGCATAGTAATAGAATAGAATAAAAACAATTTTCTGTTGAATCATCTAAAATATAACTCATGACTATAAACATCTAAATATACTTCCAAAATTTATTTTTCTATTTAACATTTTTAGGTTTACATGAAAAATTAGAAAAAAATCTCATAAAAACTGGGTAGGCGGCCGCCTACCCAGCCTAGGCCTAGAACCGCCACTGTGCATAATATGTCTATTTTTTCTCAGTCTGTCTACTGCTGTGGACGTTCGCCTTGAGGTTCAAATGAGCATCTTAATGGGCATTTTAATGAATTATTGTACTTTGAAAATTGAAAGTTCAATCTCGACGCTTCACTCTCGCCGAGTTGTAGGAATGAAAGTGTGGATGCCTAATTCACCCACTCTCTGTCCCATTCAGATTACCTAATCGCATTATCATATGGGAGGATGAGACCTTAGGAGATATGAAACTAATAATAGATTGCGTATGAGAAATACGAGAAGAAGAATCCTTTACTGACTAGAGTAGGCTGGACATCAATTTCAAAACTCTTTATGGCTCAGAAATCTAGATGACATCCGCCTCTATGAAGTACTATTTGAGAGACGTATCAATCATATTATAATTTGCAGCACTGGAAAGCAAACAAACAATATGAGAATAATTATTATTGTCGAAAGTCTGAAAAATGCATAGCTTCAACTTTGATCTTGACCATACATTTTCCCATGGTCATGATTTTGTTTTAGTATGGTAGATTTGTTGGGAGTAAAACCCGAATTAATTTATGAATGTGATTGACAACACGTCCAGCATTGACAATAGTTATACGAGGTAACCCAATATCCACTCCATTTGTAAGGCCTTCTCGTATTCTCATAAAAATTAAAAATCAAAGTATCCTTCTTTCAAATTCATTTTATTTCTCGCACATTTCACTCACTTGAAATGACATGGAACGTCGAACAAAGGGTACAGTACTTTGATCTTCAATTTATATGCATGGTAACCCAACTTACAATACATAAATAATAAAACACAACGTAATTGAACGAGGGTTATCGAGTTCTTACTTTTGACTGAACGCTAAAATCGTTATATTCTACAATAACTTTTAAACGATTTCATCAACCAGCTATATTCTTCAAAACTTTTTACAGATAAATCTCGTTACAGAAATTAACTCACTCTTTTGTACACTTTTTCAGGAGAATTGTTTTTTATTTATTATTTAGTCAGCTGGATTAAATGCATGAAATAATTTCCAAAATTTTTCTATTCATTTATAACAGCTGATGCTATTTGGGAGCTATCACACATGATTCCAGCTGATTAATATACAGAATAATTTTATTTACAACTATTAAATTAACTTTATCTGTCTATTGTCTGTCTGCAACATACACGTAATTAATTATACTAATTGTGATAGCGGTTCTATGACGTTAGTATTATTTTAGGGATTTTGAATTTTGATTGAAAAATCACGTTTGGAAAAATAATTCATGCTGATTTTGATCTTAAAAAGCTCAATTATCATAATATGAGGAAATGAGACCTCAGGAGATATGAGACCGTTTTATGATGAAACTCATGTTTGACTGGATATAAGAAATGATCCATTACCGACTAGAGTATCAATTAATGGCTGGACATCTATTTGGAACCTCTTTTTGACTCGGAAATCTGGATCGTTTCCGACTCTATGAAGAACTTATTGAGAGTCACATTCTTCTATCAAACATATAATACTTTCTATAGCAAAATCAGGACAAAAATCAAGTAACTATGATAATTCTTATCTGGGTTAATAAATCTGGATAAACAATTATTTGAAATTGATTTATTGAATAATTAACAATATAAATGCATTGTTGAAAAAATACGTCATTAAATGAAAAGTATTGAGTACTGTATATATTGAGCTATATTTGATTGTTATTAAACAGCAATAATTATATATGCTATATTGAAAACAAAATAATTCTTAGCGATTAAGTACTCAGTAATGAACAGTTCTTTGTTGAATATAAAAACATGACTAATTATAAAAAATGAACGAATTTTTTATATAATCCTGAAGAATTGAATCACACAATCCTCCAAATAAATGTCTTTGGGTTCTTTAATGTAATAGTGGGTGTAATTCAATCACAATCTATATTGTAAGTAATAATTCACCACCATATTCGTAGTTCTGTACTTTGGTATTATGATTTTTTTTTTAATCTGCCAAATAGTTTTATTGACAAGAAATTCTAGCTACTGCATTATATAAAATTGAAATAAGTTCGATGACTTGATAATATCAGTTAACATTTATTACTACAATACAAAGATATGTTACTTTTGTGAATAATTATTCATTTAGATCTATTAAATAAATAGGATGGCGCAAAAAGAGGCACTTATTAAATGCGGTAACTAAGTTCTAAGAGAACATGAATACATTTTTATAGAATATAAAAAAATTATAAGGTGAGGCATATTAACGAGCGATTTACAAAATCGCGCGAACCAAACTGCGTTGGATGGAGGTGGAGGGGATAGCGTTAGTTACGTTTGGAGCGAAATATCATTTAGTCACAATGGAGCGCAGGACGGCCTGGACCCCACAGCATCGTGCGTACGCTGTCAAAGATTTTCAAAACAGTAGTTCATACCAGTTAGCACGGCGAGGATTCCGCAGACGTTTCAATATGCCGGTGTCGTCTGCATGTGCGATTAAAAAGTGGGTTGAGAACTTTGAAGAGACTGCTGCGTCAACAAGGAAGAAAATAGTGAGACCGAAACCTGTGCGCACACCTGATAACATTGAACGTGTAGGAGTCGCCATTGAAAGAAGCCCTCTTCGCTCAGCTTGGCTCGAGGAATGTGTGCGTCTAAACGGACGCCATCTTTACATCTGTGCTTAGTGAGAGAAGTTGTGTGTATTTTTGCGTTCATTTTTTTATATTCTATAAAAATCTTATCTATATCTATAAAAAATTTTATGATCTATTAAAATAAATAGGATGGCGCAAAAAGAAGGCACTTATTAAATGCGGTAACTAAGTTATAAGAGAAACATGTAGGTAACAACGATCAGGAAAAAACAATGTAGTTGTCCGTTTCTTGATAAGTGATATCAGACTTAAATATTTTGAAGAAATTATAGTTTAAATTTCTTTATAATCCTTGTAAAAGTTTCTTGATATTCTTATAACAAATCACTTTATAACAAATAGCATCAATAACAAGCTCATTGTTGAAATGGAAAAATGGATCAAAGAATCTAATATTACAGATCGCCTTTTCTGAGTGAATGCTTGAATATGGAGGATCAAAATACATTTTGGATGAAAAATAAATCTATTATGTCACTTTTTTCTATATTTTCCCTTTTTTCTACTGTATCTCAATATTATTATTTCTCTATACAGAAAATTTCTTAACTTAACTTATCTTTAACAATGGCGTTTCGATCAGTTATATTAGTTTTTAAACTTTCAGTTTCTTTCTTTATCTATCAGCTCTTTCTGTCTTTTTCTCTTTCTTTGTCTATCAGTTCTTTCTGTCTTTTTCTCTTTCTTTATCTATCAGTTCTTTCTGTCTTTTTCTCTTTTATTTTTTACAGTTTTTCATATTCTTCTAGTTTAAATCAAACATAGCAAATACAGTACGATAAAAAAATTTGTTAGTAATTTTACTTAATGAAAATACAACACTCTTACACTGCGCACGGGTCCCAAGACCTTGCAGTGTAAATTCCAAGTATAATGTAAAAAATGAATATTTTGTATTTTTTGTTCTTCATGGAAATAAATTGATTTTTGATTTTTTTTTTATAAAAGATCTTTCCATTTGAAAACAAGGAAATGAATATAATCATACCACAAACTAATGCATCGCCCAATTACTATCTGCTGAATATTCTTTCCCTGCTTGTTCCATAGGAGTTTCTGTAATACTTGTCATAGACACTGGGACTATGTGACCGTGATTGGTACCTTGAACGTGATTTGTCCATAGACCATATGAGTGAGTAGGTGGGCAAAAGACTAGAGGTGTGACTGGGACGTCATAGCTTGTGTGATTTCCCAAGCAATGCCAGCTGCGTTCTATATCGCCACTAGTTTCATACGAGTCTCTGCGCATTAAACGCGATGATTGCGTCAAGCATTTTTCGTTATTGTTATTATCACTCTTGTACTTGTTATGGACTCTGGGACTACGAGAGCGAGATCGGTACCTTGAACGTGACTTGTAGGTGTAGGTGGGCGAAGGACTAGACGTGTGACTAGAACGTTTCAACTTATGTGATTTCTCAAGCCTTCTTTCTACAGAGCGGGAACGGGATCGAGACCGGGAATGCTTGAGCAAACGATTTCTTGACGTTGAACGTGATCGGAACTTGTATTGAGGCGAATGAGATCTTAATGACCTTGACCGGGTTCCGGACCGGGATCGTGTTCGGCTGTGCTTATTTGATCGATTATGCTTGAGCAAACGATTTCTTGACGTTGAACGTGATCGGAACTTGTATTGAGGCGAATGAGATCTTAATGACCTTGACCGGGTTCCGGACCGGGATCGTGTTCGGCTGTGCTTATTTGATCGATTATGCTTGAGCAAACGATTTCTTGACGTTGAACGTGATCGGAACTTGTATTGAGGCGAATGAGATCTTAATGACCTTGACCGGGTTCCGGACCGGGATCGTGTTCGGCTGTGCTTATTTGATCGATTATGCTTGAGCAAACGATTTCTTGACGTTGAACGTGATCGGAACTTGTATTGAGGCGAATGAGATCTTAATGACCTTGACCGGGTTCCGGACCGGGATCGTGTTCGGCTGTGCTTATTTGATCGATTATGCTTGAGCAAACGATTTCTTGACGTTGAACGTGATCGGAACTTGTATTGAGGCGAATGAGATCTTAATGACCTTGACCGGGTTCCGGACCGGGATCGTGTTCGGCTGTGCTTATTTGATCGATTATGCTTGAGCAAACGATTTCTTGACTTTAAATGTGATCTGAACTTCAACTGAGGTGAATGAGATCTTGGTAACCTTGACCATCTACTTCTTTGGTGCTTTTCAACATGGTTCCAAGCCGAGGGAAAGGCTCCTGAGTTGGGAGCATTGCTTCTCGAGATCTGTCCACAAGCTACTAGTCTGGCTTCCTGATGGTTGTTCCTAGCTTCTGAGTTGGGAGCATTGTTTCCAAAGATCTGTCCACAAGCTTTTAGTCTGGCTTCCTGATGGTTGTTCCTAGCTCCTGAGTTGGGAGCATTGCTTCTCGAGATCTGTCCACAAGCTTTTAGTTTGGCTTCCTGATGGTTGTTCCTAGCTCCTGAGTTGGGAGCATTGCTTCTCGAGATCTGTCCACAAGCTTTCAGTCTGGCTTCCTGATGGTTGTTCCTAGCTCCTGAGTTGGGAGCATTACTTCTCGAGATCTGTCCACAAGCTTTTAGTTTGGCTTCCTGATGGTTGTCCTAGCTCCTGAGTTGGGAGCATTGCTTCTCGAGATCTGTCCACAAGCTTTTAGTCTGGCTTCCTGATGGTTGTTACTAGCTCCTGAGTTGGGAGCATTGCTTCCCGAGATCTGTCCACAAGCTTTTAGTCTGGCTTCCTGATGGTTGTTACTAGCTCCTGAGTTGGGAGCATTGTTTCCAAAGATCTGTCCACAAGCTTTTAGTCTGGCTTCCTGATGGTTGTTACTAGCTCCTGAGTTGGGAGCATTGCTTCCCGAGATCTGTCCACAGGCTTTTAGTTTGGCTTCCTGATAATTTTTTTTAAGTTCTTCCACTTTCTTCTCCAATTCCTCAGCATTCACCTTTGCCCGTTGGTAGAGCCGTAGAATTCGTTTGCACACATCGACAATGTGGTCTTCAGAAATACCAAACAGGCCAAACCAGGGCGGCTGCTTCGGCAAGGGGATGCGCAGCTTGCGGGCTGACAGGTAGATGCATGCACACGCCACCGTTTCTGGATCGTATCTCATAAACACATCACTTCTCAGAGAGTCGTTCATGTAGTTCCATGACAGCTGCATAATCGGTTGATGCTTTTCGTATCCTAATACTTGCAGGTACACAACAATAATCTTATGAGGATGCTTGACATGCACACAGAATCCAAGCTGTTTCAGAACTCTGCTCTCAGTCATGATGACTTGTTTTTCCAAGATGATGTAGTGGTCATTTATTTGCATCGGCTGGATAGTTTTTTGACTCTTGATTTGTTTAATGTGATGGAACACATTCATTACGTCCCTTATTCGTCTAGGACATTCCTCAACTTTTGAAGCAAGAAACAAGCAAGCCATAGCAGTGGTTTCCATGGGGTAACGCATAAAAGACTTTGAATAATAAAATCTTTGAAAAAGGACTTGACCAGTTGCCATTGCAACCTGAGGTAATCTCAATAGTATTCCACCAGTTTGAATCATTTCACATCCGAGAATTCTAAGATCAGTTTCAGTTTCTGAGTCAAATCCATCTAATTTCGATGGAGTGAGCGATAGCTTGGATTCAGGTAGTATACAATTGTTCAGTGACAGCACTATTTTCCCATAAGGTTTGGTCACTGTCTTGCTATGTGAAACATTATTTTCCGGTTTCTGGGAATCCATAATGAATTACTATGTAAAGTAATGTTTTGCTTCCTTGATTGATGAGAGAACAGGTTGATGCAGTCCTGGAAAGCAAACAAACAATATGAAAATAATAATTGTCAAGCGGAAGTCCATATTATGATGAAAATAAATAAAAAACGTTGTGTGTCTGTAAGTCTGTCCGTATGTTCTATAATAACTTTAAACGATTTGATCAATCAACTTCACAAATGTTGAACTCATACTCTTGGAACCTTCTTATAGATTCATTGGTCAACGAAATTAACTCACAACTCACATCAACTCCTTTGTCCTTTTTCAGGATATAAGAATTGTTTTTGTGATTTATCATTTAGTCAGCTGGATTAAATGCATGCAATAATTTCCACAATTTTTATATTCATTTATAACAGTTGATGTAATTTGGGAGCTATCACACAGACTGTCCTTTATGTGCTGACACATGATTTCAGCTGAATAATATACAGCTGAATTTAGAATTTTTTAAATTCGCTGCCTTTTTAATGACTGTCTGCCTGTCTATTGTATGTCTGTAACATATTTATTTATTTATAAATTGATAGATACAATATCATTCTCAATTATGAATGATTGGGAGAGGAGCGACAGGCCTAAGGCTGTGCAAAGGCTAAAGATAAACTTTCTACTTGTGATATTTTTCAAAGATTTTCGATTTGTATATCATCAAGCTATCAAAATGAAAAAGTTTTCACTGGAAATTTTTTTTCTGATCATTATTTTTTGAGATATGAGCGCCTAAAGATTAAATTTTTAGGTTTAGAGGATAGTTTCTTCATGGTATTGTTGATCTAGTAAAACAAAAGTTTTCTGAAAATACCAATTTTTATGATAGTTATTCAATTTACTAAAAATAACCAAAAATAACTTTTAGTTGAGTTATTTTTGGTAAATTGAATAAAATATTTTCAAAAATTGATATTTTCAGAAAATTTTTGTTTAACTAGATCAACAATACCATGAAGAATCCATCCTCTGAATCTCATGGAATTATATCTCTTACCAAATTTGAAATGTTCAGTCCCAAAAATTCAAACTTCAGGCGCTCATATCTCAAAAAGTAATGATCGGAAAAAATGTTTTCCTGAGAGAACTTTTTCATTTTGATAGCTTGATGATATACAAATTGAAAAACTTTGAAAAATATCACCAGTAGAAAGTTTATTTTTAGCCTTTGCACAGCCTTAAAGCCCAAAACTGTTCCTTTCCCAAATTTGGATAAGAATTGTCCAAAAATAGGTAAAGTTTACACTTCATGATTTTTGTTCAATTTTATTCATATGCGTAATTAATAATATTTGTGATAACAGTTGCTATGAAGTTAGTATTATTAGTTTAGGAATTTTGATTGACATCACGGTTGATAAAATGATCCATGCTGATTTCGATCTTATAAAGTTCAATTATATGAGAGGATGAGATCTCAGGAGATATGAAACACTTCAATGGTGAAACTTATATTTGATTGGATATAAGAAATGATTCCTTACCGACTAGAGCATCAATTAACATCTATTTGGAACCTCATTGTGGCTCGGAAATCTGGATCGAATCTGCCTCCATGAAATATTATTTGAGGGATGCATCAACTTATAATATTCAGTCCTAGAAAGCAAACAGACAATATGAAAATAATTAGTTGAAACAGATCCCAGAGTAACCTTTTTTTAATAAAATACAAAAACAAATAATTTCGTATTTTCAATCTATTTTCAAGTTTTCTTAATATAATGTGATTGGCAAATCACAAGCGAGACGGATAGGGCACGGTTTAAAGGCAAAACTTAAAGTGGGATAGGCAATGAATGCTCAAACAAGGGTATAGGGGGAATAATTTGGAATACAATTTTTGACCCCGCAGTTCTGTTTAGGGTAGTAAACATATCAAAAGAACCCACCCCTTGTGCTAAGGGTAAAGGTTCAATTTTTTTGGTTTCTGGCACATATTTTGGAAACTATGCATCTTACAGACATGACTATTCTATACAAAATATAATCTTACATGATTTCCTACAATATTCATCTCACAACTTTTACTAAGTCTTCTAAAGCTTCTTTGAAGGTGACATTTTAAAAAATCACGTTTGCTTCCGATTTTTTGCTATTCTTGCTCTTATAAATTTTTAAAAATGAATGAAAAAATGCATGCTGATTTTGATGTTATAGAACTCAATTTTTGTCAAAATTATTTATTACATATTCTTCAAGAATAGTAATTGTTGTCAATAATAAACAAATATATATATATATATAATACAATTTTTTGTATTTACAATCATATTTTTTCACTGCCAGTCTGAGTGTGTTGTTTCAAGAAGTTCACATACTTCGTACATGGGCCTTCCTTTGAGAAACTCACTAAGTATTTTTTCAATGTCACACAATCCAGCCTCTTTATAGCCTCCGGTAGGTGATTTTCTGCCCACGTATGAAGGTTTCTCTTCGAAGGTGGAAATAAATTGAAAGTTGCATTTGTTCAAATGCTAATTAATGAATAATTATTATTAAACAAAAATCCCAATTAAATGCTGTAAATCACCCCGAAGACTTCTGCTACTGCAAATATTGACAACAGGGTAACAGCTAGATGGAATTTCCGATGAGCGCTACTATACAAAATCATTTGTCAGCCCGGGAATCGAACGCAGTACCTCCTAATTGTCGGTCAGGAATAATTTCTCTTACACCAAACTGACAATCTCTGGATAGCAGCGCTCATTTTATACAAAGCCATAGCGGCCAGCCAGTCTACAGATGGAAATGTTTTTTCTCTTCGAAGATTGCGGGCCTGTGCCTTGGAGTACATAGTGGTCTGCCTGCCGAGTGACGTATTTATGTACATCTGGGCCTCTCTGGAGATTTAGTCGGCTAACATGGGTGATGACTCCCATGATGTAGATGCCCAGATGACGGAAGGCATCTCGACATGTCTCTCTTTGTTTGAGACTTGCCAGCACTCTTATAGCACTCTTTGTTATCTTTCAATTATCATATGAAATAATGAGATCTGAGACCGTTTGATAATGAATCTCATATTTAATTGGTATAAGAAATGATTCCTTACCGACTAGAGTATCAAGTAACGACTGGACATCTATTTGGAACATCTTTGTGGATCTTCTTTGGTAAATCTTTGTACTATTTGAGAGACGCATCAACTTATAATATGCACTCCTGGAAATCAACAA